>NC_030679.2:147259768-147387039 GCF_000004195.4 Xenopus tropicalis
AGAAGAGGGGACAGTATTATTGTAAGGAGGAGGATGGAACGAGGGGGGCGGCAGTACCGTAGGGTGTGTGGGAGAAGGGACAGTATGTAGGGAGGGATGGAGAGGGCAGTTACCGGAGGGTGGAAGGGACCAGTTAGTATTGTAGGGAGTTAGTGATGGAGAGGGCGAGTACCGGAGGTGGGAGAGGGACAGTATGTAGGAGTGATGGAGAGGGAGGGGGGGCAGTTACCGGAGTGGAGAGACAGTATAGGGAGTGAATGGGAGAGGGGGGGCTAAGTACCAGAGGTGGGAGAGGGAAGATGTAGGAGGATTGGAAAGAGGCAGAGTACCAGAGGTTGGGAGAGGACAGTATGTAGCGGAGATGGAGAGGGGGCAGACCAGAGGGTGGAGAGGGACAGTATGTAGGGAGGGATGGAGAGGGGGGGCAGTACCAGAGGGTGGGAGAGGACAAGTTATGTAGGAGGGATGGATGAGGGAGCAGTACCAGGAGGGTGGGAGAGGGACAGTATGAGCGGAGGGATGGAAGAGGGGGGGCAGTACCAGAGGGTGGGAGAGGGACAGTATGTAGGGAAGACTTGAGGAAAAAGATCAAGAAGCGCAGTGAGCGGAGTTACCATGCAATGTGGAAGGGAAAGTGAGAGTGCAGGGGGGAAGTGAGAGTGCAGGGGGAAGAAGTGAGAGTGCAGGGGAGAAGTGAGAGTGCAGGGGAAAAGAAGTGAGAGTGGCAGGGAGGAAAGAAGTGAGAGCAGGGGAATGAGAGTGGCAGGGGGGGGACAGTGATGAGTGCAGGGGGGAAGTGATGAGTGCAGGGGAAGTGGAGAGTGCAGGGGAAGTGAGGAGTGCAGGGGGAAGTGAGAGTGCAGGGGGGAAGTGAGAGCATGCAGGGGAAGTGAGGAGTGCAGGGGGAAGTGAGAGTGCAGGGGGGAAGGTTGAGAGGCAGGGAGGAAGTGAGGTGCAGGGGGCGGAAGTGAGAGCTGCGGGAGAAAGTAGAGTGCGGGGGGATGAGAGTGGCAGGGGGCGGAAGTGAGGAGTCAGGCGGGAAGTGAGGAGTGCAGGCGGGAAGTGAGAGTGCAGGGGCAAAGTGAGAGGCAGGGGGGGAAGTGAGATTGCAGGGGGAAGTTTGAGAGTGCAGGGGGGAGAAGTGAGGATGCAGGGGGGAAGTGAGAGTGCATGGGGAGAGAAGTGAGAGTGCAGGGGGAAGGACGAGTGCAGGGAGAAGTGAGAGGCAGGGGAAGTGACGGAGTGCAGGAAAGAATTGAGAGTGCAGGGGGGAGTGAGAGTTGCAGGGTGAGGAAGTGAGAGTGCAGGGGAAGTGAGACGTGCAGGGGAGAAGTGAGATGAGTGCAGGAGGGAAAGTGAGAGTGCAGGGGGGAAGTGAGAGTGCAGGGGGGAAGTGAGAGTGCAGGGGGGAAGTGAGAGTGCAGGGGGGAAGTGAGAGTGCAGGGGGGAAGTGAGAGTGCAGGGGGGAAGTGAGAGTGCAGGGGGGGAGAAGTGAGAGTGCAGGGGGGAAGTGAGAGTGCAGGGGTGCGAAGTAGAGCTTGCAGGGGGAAGTGAGAGTGCCAGGAGGAAGTGAGAGTGCAGGGAAGTGAGAGTGCAGGGAAGTGAGAGTGCAGCTAGCAGGGGAAGTTGAGAATTGCAGCGGGAAAAAGTGAGAGAGTGCAGAGAAGTGAGCAGTGCGAGGGGGAAGTGAGAGTGCAGGGGGGAAGTGAGAGTGCAGGGGAGAAGTGAGAGTGCAGGGGAGAAGTGAGAGACACTCCGCAGTGAGTGACAGGCAGGGAAACTGCAGCCCAGGACAGGGAGACACATCGGAAGGTGAAACAACTTAGATCATGGAAGGCAAATATGGCACCAAGTGGAAGTGAGGGGGGGGGAGCAGCTCTTTAGCTCATGTTCCCCATGGAACCTTCTAATCAGTTTACTGTCTAACAGCAGGTAAGTACCCCTGGTGTGCATGGGCTCAGCCTTCTCCTATCTGTCTCCTTCCATCCCACTCCCTCCCATCTCATCCTGACCTAAATGTCACAGCCCGTTACTTCTGCTCACTGGCCGAGCAACAAGAACGTCCCCTAAGGGAACGGGAGAGCATGAAAGGGAGAGCGCCGAGAGAGAGCAAGGAGAGCTCAGGGGAGAACAATAAATGGCCAATGAAGGGAGGCTGGCTGGGGAACGAGACATGAGCGAGACATGAGCGAGAGGGGAAGGCGAGGAAAGGGCAGGGTTGGCCAAGAGCAAAAGGAACAACCAAGAACCAACCAAGAGGTGGAACATATTGGGGAGTTAGAGTGGAACAAAGGGGGAGCGAGACATCAAACAGGGACTGGAATGCAAGTTGGGGGGTCAGAACAAGATAATGTAGGGGGGGTCAGAACAAGAGTAAGTGTAGGGGGGGCAGAGACAAGAGTAAGTGTAGGGGGGGGGCAGGACAAGAGTAAGTGTAGGGGGCGGGCAGGACAAAGAGTAAAGTGTAGGGGGGGCAGGACAAGAGTAAGTGAGGAGGCAGTTAAGTGAGGGGGGCAGAGAAAGAGTAGAGGCGAAAGAGTATGTAGGGGGGCAGGACAAGAGAAGTATGGGGCAAAGAAAGGTACGGGGGGCAGGAGAAGAGTAAGTGCTAGGAGGCAAGAGAAGGTTGGGGCAGGCAAGGTAGGGGGGCAGGACAAGAGTAAGTGTAGGGGGGGGGCAGGACAAAGAGTAAGTGGTGAGGGGGGGGCAGGACAAGCGTTAAGGTTGTAGGGGGGGCAGGGACAAGAGTAAGTGTAGGGGGGGGCAGGACAAGAGTAAGTGTAGGGGGGGGCAGGAGAAGAGTAAGTGTAGGGGGGGGGCAGGACAAGAGTAAGTGTAGGGGGGGCAGGACAAGAGTAAGTGTAGGGGGGGGGCAGGACAAGAGTAAGTGTAGGGGGGGGGCAGGACAAGAGTAAGTGTAGGGGGGGCAGAGAAGAGTAAGTGTAGGGGGGGCAGGACAAGAGTAAGTGTAGGGGGGGCAGGACAAGAGTAAGTGTAGGGGGGGGCAGGACAAGAGTAAGTGTAGGGGGGGGCAGGACAAGAGTAAGTGTAGGGGGGGCAGGAGAGAGTAAGTGTAGGGGGGGCAGGACAAGAGTAAGTGTAGGGGGGGCAGGACAAGAGTAAGTGTAGGGGGGGGCAGGACAAGAGTAAGTGTAGGGGGGCAGGACAGAGTAAGTGTAGGGGGGGGGCAGGACAAGAGTAAGTGTAGGGGGGGAGGAGAAGAGTAAGTGTAGGGGGGGGGCAGGACAAGTGTAAGTGTAGGGGGGGGCAGGACAAGAGTAAGTGTAGGGGGGGGGCAGGACAAGAGTAAGTGTGGGGGGGGCAGGACAAGAGTAAGTGTAGGGGGGGGCAGGACAAGAGTAAGTGTAGGGGGGGCAGGACAAGAGTAAGTGTAGGGGGGGGCAGGACAAGAGTAAGTGTAGGGGGGGGGCAGGACAAGAGTAAGTGTAGGGGGGGGGCAGGACAAGAGTAAGTGTAGGGGGGGGGCAGGACAAGAGTAAGTGTAGGGGGGGGCAGGACAAGAGTAAGTGTAGGGGGGGGCAGGACAAGAGTAAGTGTAGGGGGGGGGCAGGACAAGAGTAAGTGTAGGGGGGGGCAGGAGAAGAGTAAGTGTAGGGGGGGCAGGACAAGTGTAAGTGTAGGGGGGGCAGGACAAGAGTAAGTGTAGGGGGGGGCAGGACAAGAGTAAGTGTAGGGGGGGGCAGGACAAGAGTAAGTGTAGGGGGGGGCAGGACAAGAGTAAGTGTAGGGGGGGGCAGGACAAGAGTAAGTGTAGGGGGGGGGTCAGAACAAGAGTAAGTGTAGGGGGGGGCAGGACAAGAGTAAGTGTAGGGGGGGGGGGTGGGGGGCAGAACAAGAGTAAGTGTAGGGGGGGGCAGGACAAGAGTAAGTGTAGGGGGGGGGCAGGACAAGAGTAAGTGTAGGGGGGGGCAGGACAAGAGTAAGTGTAGGGGGGGCAGGACAAGAGTAAGTGTAGGGGGGGGCAGGAGAAGAGTAAGTGTAGGGGGGGCAGGACAAGAGTAAGTGTAGGGGGGGCAGGACAAGAGTAAGTGTAGGGGGGGGCAGGACAAGAGTAAGTGTAGGGGGGGGCAGGAGAAGAGTAAGTGTAGGGGGGGCAGGACAAGAGTAAGTGTAGGGGGGGGCAGGACAAGAGTAAGTGTAGGGGGGGGCAGGACAAGAGTAAGTGTAGGGGGGGCAGGACAAGAGTAAGTGTAGGGGGGGGCAGGACAAGAGTAAGTGTAGGGGGGGGCAGGACAAGAGTAAGTGTAGGGGGGGCAGGACAAGACTAAGTGTAGGGGGGGGCAGGACAAGAGTAAGTGTAGGGGGGGGCAGGACAAGAGTAAGTGTAGGGGGGGGCAGGACAAGAGTAAGTGTAGGGGGGGCAGGAGAAGAGTAAGTGTAGGGGGGGGCAGGACAAGAGTAAGTGTAGGGGGGCAGGACAAGAGTAAGTGTAGGGGGGGGCAGGAGAAGAGTAAGTGTAGGGGGGGGCAGGAGAAGAGTAAGTGTAGGGGGGGGCAGGACAAGAGTAAGTGTAGGGGGGGCAGGACAAGAGTAAGTGTAGGGGGGGCAGGACAAGAGTAAGTGTAGGGGGGGCAGGACAAGAGTAAGTGTAGGGGGGGCAGGAGAAGAGTAAGTGTAGGGGGGGCAGGACAAGAGTAAGTGTAGGGGGGGCAGGACAAGAGTAAGTGTAGGGGGGGGCAGGAGAAGAGTAAGTGTAGGGGGGGCAGGAGAAGAGTAAGTGTAGGGGGGGGCAGGACAAGAGTAAGTGTAGGGGGGGGCAGGAGAAGAGTAAGTGTAGGGGGGGGCAGGACAAGAGTAAGTGTAGGGGGGGGCAGGACAAGAGTAAGTGTAGGGGGGGGCAGGGAGAAGAGTAAGTGTAGGGGGGGCAGGAGAAGAGTAAGTGTAGTGGGGGCAGGACAAGAGTAAGTGTAGGGGGGGGCAGGACAAGAGTAAGTGTGGGGGGGGCAGGACAAGAGTAAGTGTGGGGGGGGCAGGACAAGAGTAAGTGTGGGGGGGGGCAGGACAAGAGTAAGTGTGGGGGGGGCAGGACAAGAGTAAGTGTGGGGGGGGGGCAGGACAAGAGTAAGTGTGGGGGGGGGGCAGGACAAGAGTAAGTGTGGGGGGGGCAGGACAAGAGTAAGTGTGGGGGGGGGCAGGAACATGAGGGAGATTCCTTGATGGAAGATGAGTGACTTGGAAAGGAGAAGATCTGGGAACTCCAGACAAAAGACGGAGTAACGTGGAAGGGAGTTGGTGGAAGGGAGTTGGTGGAAGGGAGTTGGTGGAAGGGAGTTGGTGGAAGGGAGTTGGTGGAAGGGAGTTGGTGGAAGGAAGTGGGTGGAAGGGAGTGGGTGGAAGGGAGTGAGTGGAAGGGAGTGGGTGGAAGGGAGTGGGTGGAAGGGAGTTGGTGGAAGGGAGTTGGTGGAAGGGAGTTGGTGGAAGGGAGAGGGGGGAGAACAAAGGAAGGGGAAACGGGGGGAGACACAGACTGAATCACTGTAGGCAATGCATAAGGTACAGCAAGTGGCCCCCCCCTTCAATTCAGTTGGGCCAACCTCTTGTATCCCCAACATCCCACCAACAGCCAAGGCTGGGAAGTGTAGTTCAACAAACGGAGACACAGTAAAATATCTATTCATTAGATAAAAATGAAGCTACAATGTGGTTTTGTGCCCCTCCATCACCTTGGCCTACTGCCTTGTATCTTACTAGCCTTTGGCTATGAGCCCCCCCTATCCCCTCTCGTAGCCTATCGGCTCCATCATAAATTTTGTTGCACCTCTTTGTACTTTTAAAGGGGAAATGACCAGTATTGAGGCGGTCAGAGAAACCTTACCGATAATGTAGTAGTCCCGCTGGGATTGGAACTCGTGGCCCCACAGATTGGGGCTGAACTCCTGGAACTTGATGGTGAAGCGCAGGTCCTGGGAGGGCCGGTCACAGGTCAGGAGGAGGTTGGGGGTCCTCAGGATGGAGCAGCTCAGCATCTCTTCCTTGGTGCCCACCAGGTACAGCTTGTAGAACTCATAGGAGGATGAGGAGAACGGGCCCCGGGGCTCAGATCGAGGGCACAACAGGTCCAGCCGGTCTCCGATCTGGGGATACAGCACGTACCCCTCGGCGTCCTCAAATCTGCAAGGGAAACGGCAGCTGTTTAATGGGGTGTCGGGGTATCTACAACTGTCACTTATATGGGAGCTGCCATATTGCCTATAGGAAATCTATGGCCTACACTTCCCCTGGATGACCACTAGGGGCGGCGTTGCTGCCTCTGTCTATCTCCCAGAGGCAGTCATGTGACTACCCTAAACCCTTTTACCCAATTACAAATGAGAGATATGTACATTATAGGGAATAGAGTTTCTATAATGTGAGGCTATTTCCCCTTTAATGTGAGATTATCTCCTTTAATGAAGGGACCAGCAGCTGCTATAGAGAGATGGGAAAATAATGAGACTTTAAAGGGGAAGTTCACCTTCCCATTAACTAACACTAACAAAATGAAACAGATTGTAAAGCTTTAGTTTTATTGTTATTATTCTTCTTTATTGCTTTGTTCCCCGCAGTCCATTATCCAGGAACAAAAGGGGGTGACAAAGTCTTCAGGGCAGATGCCAGTGGATTTCCATGGCTATTCCAGGTGGGCCGGCTCACTGGGAATAACATTAGCCGGCCAATTCAGGCACTGGGGTGACAGGGTCACTTTAAGGCTTAACAAGGGGGAGGGGCTCTGACAATAAAAATAACACATGACGTATCTGTGTTAAAGGGGTAGTTCACCTTTGCGTTAACTTTTTAGTGTGATGTAGAGAGTAATAGTCTGGGGTAATTTGCAGTTGGTCTTTGTTTTTCATTATTTGTCATTTTTTTAGCGATTTAACTTTTAGTTCAGCAGCTCTGCAGTTTGGCATTTCAGCAGCTATCTGGTTGCTAGGGTCCAAGTTACCTTAGCAACCAGGCACTGGCTGGAATATGAATAGGGGAGGGGCTGAATAGAAAGATAAGGAAGAAAAAGTAACAATAACAATAAAACTGGAGCCTCACAGAGCAATAGGGTTTGGCTGCCGGGGTCAGTTATCCTGTTGCTAGGGCTCCAATTACCTTAGCAACCACGGAGGGGTTTGAATGAGAGGCTGGAATATGAATAGGGGGAGGGGCTGAAAAGAAAGATAAGGAATAAAAAGTAACAATAACAATAAAACTGGAGCCTCACAGAGCAATAGGGTTTGGCTGCCGGGGTCACTGACCCCCATTTGAAAGATGTAAAGAGTCAGAAGAGAAAGGCAAATAATTCAAAAACTATAAGAAACAAATAATGAAGACCAATTGAAAAGTTGCTGTGACAAAGTAGCTGCTACTAAGTAGCTTGGTGTGTCTTCACCCTAAGGGCTACTAAGTAGCTCGGTGTGTCTTCACCCTAAGGGCTACTAAGTAGCTCGGTGTGTCTTCACCCTAAGGGCTACTAAGTAGCTTGGTGTGTCTTCACCCTAAGGGCAACTAAGTAGCTCGGTGTGTCTTCACCCTAAGGGCTACTAGTAGCTGCTACTAAGTAGCTCGGTGTGTCTTCACCCTAAGGGCTACTAGTAGCTGCTACTAAGTAGCTCGGTGTGTCTTCACCCTAAGGGCTACAAGTAGCTGCTACTAAGTAACTCGGTGTGTCTTCACCCTAAGGGCTACTAGTAGCTGCTACTAAGTAGCTCGGTGTGTCTTCACCCTAAGGGCTACTAGTAGCTGCTACTAAGTAGCTCGGTGTGTCTTCACCCTAAGGGCTACAAGTAGCTGCTACTAAGTAGCTCGGTGTGTCTTCACCCTAAGGGCTACTAGTAGCTGCTACTAAGTAGCTCGGTGTGTCTTCACCCTAAGGGCTACAAGTAGCTGCTACTAAGTAGCTCGGTGTGTCTTCACCCTAAGGGCTACAAGTAGCTGCTACTAAGTAGCTCGGTGTGTCTTCACCCTAAGGGCTACAAGTAGCTGCTACTAAGTAGCTTGGTGTGTCTTCACCCTAAGGGCTACTAAGTAGCTCGGTGTGTCTTCACCCTAAGGGCTACTAAGTAGCTCGGTGTGTCTTCACCCTAAGGGCTACTAAGTAGCTCGGTGTGTCTTCACCCTAAGGGCTACTAGTAGCTGCTACTAAGTAGCTCGGTGTGTCTTTACCCTTAGGGCTCTGGCACACGGGGGAGATTAGTCGCCCGCGATTTAACTCCCTGTTCGCAGGCGACTAATCTCCCCGAGTTGCCTACCCCTGCCATCCCACCGGCGAACATGTAAGTCGCCGGCGGGATGGCAGACGCGGCGGCGCGATTTCGCGCAAATCGCCCTGCCGCGTCTGCCATCCCGCCGGCGACTTACATGTTCGCCGGTGGGATGGCAGGGCTAGGCAACTCGGGGAGATTAGTCGCCCGCGAACAGGGAGTTAATCGCGGGCGACTAATCTTCCCCGTGTGCCAGAGCCCTTAGGGCTACTAGTAGCTGCTACTAAGTAGCTCGGTGTGTCTTCACCCTTAGGGCTACTAGTAGCTGCTACTTGTCATGGCTACTAAAATAGACAATGCGAATGGCATTTAACACTAAGGGGGGCAATTTCAGGTCAGAGTGGCCTAATGCCCCATACCCCCCCCCCCCCTTGTGCATTTAGTACAACAGGGCGGCTGCAAAAGTCGCACAAAGTAACTCGTGCTCAGTATTATTATTGGTCGTTTCAGTTAGAAGTATCTGCACCCCCAACGCCAGCCCCACATGGGCCAGTCCAAGCGGCATATACCAAATAGTGTTGGGGGGGGGGGGGATGCTGACAAGCAGAATTCAATGGCCGCCCCCTGCCTGCGCCGGGGCATCTGCTGCCACATTGTGACTCCGTGTTGGTGCTGAGGCCCCTTCCCCCCAAATCCAACCACTCCCCCCTCTATTGTGATGGCTTCTCAGGGTGGACAGTCCAGTCAGCAGTCAGGACAAAGGATCTTCCAAATGGGGGGGGGTAATTGTACAAACATCTGCTAATGCACACACAGCATCTATATATAATGCACTTTGTACCTTCGGGCAAACTCATTTACCTTCCCCCCATATCTGCACAGACCTATGGCATCTCCCGACTTATGGGAGAACCAGTCTGACTTGCACTGCCTTTAGCATCTACCCATAATGCCTACAGGGGCGGCCATACTGTTTCCCTCGCTGAGCCCAAAATGTATGTACAGCCCCTACTCACTATATTGTGTATTATATACAGTCAGCGTCTTACCCAGCACTTTCCCATAATTGTATATATATATGGGGAATTTCATTATAATCTACAGTAGGGGGTACATTATCCCTTATAATACATGAGTGATACTCAGAGTTCCCTGTATAACTCAGCCTGCAGCCTTGTGCCTTTATATGGGGGGCACAGAACCCCTCAGTGACTGCTAATATCCTTATCATTTACAGTAGGGGGTACATTATCCCTTATAATACATGAGTGATACTCAGAGTTCCCTGTATAACTCAGCCTGCAGCCTTGTGCCTTTATATGGGGGGCACAGAACCCCTCAGTGACTGCTAATATCCTTATCATTTACAGTAGGGGGTACATTATCCCTTATAATACATGAGTGATACTCAGAGTTCCCTGTATAACTCAGCCTGCAGCCTTGTGCCTTTATATGGGGGGCACAGAACCCCTCAGTGACTGCTAATATCCTTATCATTTACAGTAGGGGGTACATTATCCCTTATAATACATGAGTGATACTCAGAGTTCCCTGTATAACTCAGCCTGCAGCCTTGTGCCTTTATATGGGGGGCACAGAACCCCTCAGTGACTGCTAATATCCTTATCATTTACAGTAGGGGGTACATTATCCCTTATAATACATGAGTGATACTCAGAGTTCCCTGTATAACTCAGCCTGCAGCCTTGTGCCTTTATATGGGGGGCACAGAACCCCTCAGTGACTGCTAATATCCTTATCATTTACAGTAGGGGGTACATTATCCCTTATAATACATGAGTGATACTCAGAGTTCCCTGTATAACTCAGCCTGCAGCCTTGTGCCTTTATATGGCGGGCACAGAACCCCTCAGTGACTGCTAATATCCTTATCATTTACAGTAGGGGGTACATTATCCCTTATAATACATGAGTGATACTCAGAGTTCCCTGTATAACTCAGCCTGCAGCCTTGTGCCTTTATATGGGGGGCACAGAACCCCTCAGTGACTGCTAATATCCTTATCATTTACAGTAGGGGGTACATTATCCCTTATAATACATGAGTGATACTCAGAGTTCCCTGTATAACTCAGCCTGCAGCCTTGTGCCTTTATATGGGCACAGAACCCCTCAGTGACTGCTAATATCCTTATCATTTACAGTAGGGGGCACATTATCCCTTATAATACATGAGTGATACTCAGAGTTCCCTGTATAACTCAGCCTGCAGCCTTGTGCCTTTATATGGGGGGCACAGAACCCCTCAGTGACTGCTAATATCCTTATCATTTACAGTAGGGGGTACATTATCCCTTATAATACACGAGCATGGGTGGGGGTTACAGAGCAGACAGGTATGTGTAAGCCTGAGGGATATGTGCCTGGGCGGCACACAAAAATATCACTTTCTATTTGAGGAATTGCTGCTGAAAGTGCTCGGTTCTTTCTATAAATGAATTTAAGGAGGATTCTATTTTAGCTCTCACTTACTCACAGCTCTGCCGCCGTTTGGGAGGAATTTAAGGCGGAACCGATGATGACGCCAGTGAAAAGGGAAAGTTCACCTTAAGCATCACAATCTTTTTTTTTTAATGACGTATTCTTTAGAGTAGAAATACCTGCATGTATGGGTTAAGCCTGACTCGTTCATTCCCGGCCTGTACAGCTATGGGACCCAATAGGGGTAATTATATCTTAGTTGGGATCAAGTACAGGTACTGTTTTATTATTACAGAGAAAAGGGAATCATTTAACCATGAAATAAACCCAATAGGGCTGTTCTGCCCCAATAAGGGGTAATTATATCTTAGTTGGGATCAAGTACAGGTACTGTTTTATTATTACAGAGAAAAGAGAATCATTTAACCATGAAATAAACCCAATAGGGCTGTTCTGCCCCAATAAGGGGTAATTATATCTTAGTTGGGATCAAGTACAGGTACTGTTTTATTATTACAGAGAAAAGGGAATCATTTAACCATTAAATAAACCCAATAGGGCTGTTCTGCCCCAATAAGGGGTAATTATATCTTAGTTGGGATCAAGTACAGGTACTGTTTTATTATTACAGAGAAAAGGGAATCATTTAACCATGAAATAAACCCAATAGGGCTGTTCTGCCCCAATAAGGGGTAATTATATCTTAGTTGGGATCAAGTACAGGTACTGTTTTATTATTACAGAGAAAAGGGAATCATTTAACCATTAAATAAACCCAATAGGGCTGTTCTGCCCCAATAAGGGGTAATTATATCTTAGTTGGGATCAAGTACAGGTACTGTTTTATTATTACAGAGAAAAGGGAATCATTTAACCATTAAATAAAACCAATAGGGCTGTTCTGCCCCAATAAGGGGTAATTATATCTTAGTTGGGATCAAGTACAGGTACTGTTTTATTATTACAGAGAAAAAGGAAATCATTTTTAAAAAATATAATTATTTGCTTATAATGGCGTCTATGGGAGATGGCCTTTCTGTAATTCAGAACTTTCTGGATAATGGGTTTCCTGATAAGGGGTCGGATAGCTGTACTTTGCACTCCCCTTGCCCCTGGCAGCACTGCTGGCAGTTAGAGGGTTAGGAGTTGGTACAAATTGGATTTATTACACACAGTACATTACACGGCGGCGCTAGAATGTTACAGGTTCCCACTGATCGCTGTCACATGGCTCTGTCACTCTCTCATTGATACAAATGGGCCCTATCATTAGTTCTGGCAGGGCCCGATGCCTGGGAGCAGAGACTCCTATTATTCCCTGCCAGCACCACTATATACACTGTATATATATATATATCTGTACCAGGTTACCAGTTACACTGTATAATGTCACCGGCCCACCGGTACGCTGTATAATGTCACCGGCCCACCGGTACGCTGTATAATGTCACCGGCCCACCGATACACTGTATAATGTCACCGGCCCACCGATACGCTGTATAATGTCACCGGCCCACCGATACACTGTATAATGTCACCGGCCCACCGATACGCTGTATAATGTCACCGGCCCACCGATACGCTGTATAATGTCACCGGCCCACCGATACGCTGTATAATGTCACCGGCCCACCGATACGCTGTATAATGTCACCGGCCCACCGATACGCTGTATAATGTCACCGGCCCACCGGTACGCTGTATAATGTCACCGGCCCACCGATACGCTGTATAATGTCACCGGCCCACCCATACGCTGTATAATGTCACCGGCCCACCCATACACTGTATAATGTCACCGGCCCACCCATACACTGTATAATGTCACCGGCCCACCCATACACTGTATAATGTCACCGGCCCACCGATACGCTGTATAATGTCACCGGCCCACCCATACGCTGTATAATGTCACCGGCCCACCCATACGCTGTATAATGTCACCGGCCCACCCATACGCTGTATAATGTCACCGGCCCACCGATACGCTGTATAATGTCACCGGCCCACCGATACGCTGTATAATGTCACCGGCCCACCCATACGCTGTATAATGTCACCGGCCCACCCATACACTGTATAATGTCACCGGCCCACCCATACACTGTATAATGTCACCGGCCCACCGGTACGCTGTATAATGTCACCGGCCCACCCATACGCTGTATAATGTCACCGGCCCACCCATACACTGTATAATGTCACCGGCCCACCGATACACTGTATAATGTCACCGGCCCACCCATACACTGTATAATGTCACCGGCCCACCGATACGCTGTATAATGTCACCGGCCCACCGATACGCTGTATAATGTCACCGGCCCACCGATACGCTGTATAATGTCACCGGCCCACCGATACGCTGTATAATGTCACCGGCCCACCGATACGCTGTATAATGTCACCGGCCCAAATAAAACAGGATAAAAAATATTTTCAAAAATATAATTAAAAATTGCCCCAATAAATAAAAAAGGGGGTTTATTTTCTTTCTCATCTTGAATTCCCTGTTTTTTTTCCACATTACATCCCCAGCCTGAAAGCTACCAGCCCCAGGGCTACCCACGAGAATGGAGAGGGGCACATACATTCTGAACTGGTTCTCCTAGAGACACACAGTTGGGCTATGGGCCCCGGCCAAGCCTTCTGTCTGTGGGAAGCAAATAATAAGCAGATAATAGGCCGGTCTGGATAAAGACGGAGTAGGGACTTGAGAAAAGACTTTAGCAATTCCCACCTGTATCTAAGGGTTATAATTACAGAGCTGTATAACTGCCCCAGGGCCTGCGTCGTACCCAGCCGGGGTCTGACCCTGCAGCTGTTACACTCTCAGCCTACTGGGAATTAGAGTCCCGGCAACAGCTTGCCCACTCGGCACTGGTTACCAACACGTTATATTGGAGCTTCCCCAGGCAATAAATCTGCTGCTCAAAGATCCAACAGTGTAACATTTACTTACTGACTGGAACCGAGGTGCCGGGGTCACACTGTTCCCATAACCTGCCTCCCATGAGATCCAATCCCCCTATCCTTATCATTTACAGTAGGGGGTACAGTATCCCTTATAATACATGAGTGATACTCAGAGTTCCCTGTATAACTCAGCCTGCAGCCTTGTGCCTTTATATGGGGGGCACAGAACCCCTCAGTGACTGATAATATCCTTATCATTTACAGTAGGGGGTACAGTATCCCTTATAATACATGAGTGATACTCAGAGTTCCCTGTATAACTCAGCCTGCAGCCTTGTGCCTTTATATGGGGGGCACAGAACCCCTCAGTGACTGCTAATATCCTTATCATTTACAGTAGGGGGTACATTATCCCTTATAATACATGAGTGATACTCAGAGTTCCCTGTATAACTCAGCCTGCAGCCTTGTGCCTTTATATGGGCACAGAACCCCTCAGTGACTGCTAATATCCTTATCATTTACAGTAGGGGGTACATTATCCCTTATAATACATGAGTGATACTCAGAGTTCCCTGTATAACTCAGCCTGCAGCCTTGTGCCTTTATATGGGCACAGAACCCCTCAGTGACTGCTAATATCCTTATCATTTACAGTAGGGGGTACATTATCCCTTATAATACATGAGTGATACCCAGAGTTCCCTGTATAACTCAGCCTGCAGCCTTGTGCCTTTATATGGGGGGCACAGAACCCCTCAGTGACTGCTAATATCCTTATCATTTACAGTAGGGGGTACATTATCCCTTATAATACATGAGTGATACTCAGAGTTCCCTGTATAACTCAGCCTGCAGCCTTGTGCCTTTATATGGGGGGCACAGAACCCCTCAGTGACTGCTAATATCCTTATCATTTACAGTAGGGGGTACATTATCCCTTATAATACATGAGTGATACTCAGAGTTCCCTGTATAACTCAGCCTGCAGCCTTGTGCCTTTATATGGGCACAGAACCCCTCAGTGACTGCTAATATCCTTATCATTTACAGTAGGGGGTACATTATCCCATATAATACATGAGTGATACTCAGAGTTCCCTGTATAACTCAGCCTGCAGCCTTGTGCCTTTATATGGGGGGCACAGAACCCCTCAGTGACTGCTAATATCCTTATCATTTACAGTAGGGGGTACATTATCCCTTATAATACATGAGTGATACTCAGAGTTCCCTGTATAACTCAGCCTGCAGCCTTGTGCCTTTATATGGGGGGCACAGAACCCCTCAGTGACTGCTAATATCCTTATCATTTACAGTAGGGGGTACATTATCCCTTATAATACATGAGTGATACTCAGAGTTCCCTGTATAACTCAGCCTGCAGCCTTGTGCCTTTATATGGGCACAGAACCCCTCAGTGACTGCTAATATCCTTATCATTTACAGTAGGGGGTACATTATCCCTTATAATACATGAGTGATACTCAGAGTTCCCTGTATAACTCAGCCTGCAGCCTTGTGCCTTTATATGGGGGGCACAGAACCCCTCAGTGACTGCTAATATCCTTATCATTTACAGTAGGGGGTACATTATCCCTTATAATACATGAGTGATACTCAGAGTTCCCTGTATAACTCAGCCTGCAGCCTTGTGCCTTTATATGGGGGGCACAGAACCCCTCAGTGACTGCTAATATCCTTATCATTTACAGTAGGGGGTACATTATCCCTTATAATACATGAGTGATACTCAGAGTTCCCTGTATAACTCAGCCTGCAGCCTTGTGCCTTTATATGGGCACAGAACCCCTCAGTGACTGCTAATATCCTTATCATTTACAGTAGGGGGTACATTATCCCTTATAATACATGAGTGATACTCAGAGTTCCCTGTATAACTCAGCCTGCAGCCTTGTGCCTTTATATGGGGGGCACAGAACCCCTCAGTGACTGCTAATATCCTTATCATTTACAGTAGGGGGTACATTATCCCTTATAATACATGAGTGATACTCAGAGTTCCCTGTATAACTCAGCCTGCAGCCTTGTGCCTTTATATGGGCACAGAACCCCTCAGTGACTGCTAATATCCTTATCATTTACAGTAGGGGGTACATTATCCCATATAATACATGAGTGATACTCAGAGTTCCCTGTATAACTCAGCCTGCAGCCTTGTGCCTTTATATGGGGGGCACAGAACCCCTCAGTGACTGCTAATATCCTTATCATTTACAGTAGGGGGTACATTATCCCTTATAATACATGAGTGATACTCAGAGTTCCCTGTATAACTCAGCCTGCAGCCTTGTGCCTTTATATGGGGGGCACAGAACCCCTCAGTGACTGCTAATATCCTTATCATTTACAGTAGGGGGTACATTATCCCTTATAATACATGAGTGATACTCAGAGTTCCCTGTATAACTCAGCCTGCAGCCTTGTGCCTTTATATGGGGGGCACAGAACCCCTCAGTGACTGCTAATATCCTTATCATTTACAGTAGGGGGTACATTATCCCTTATAATACATGAGTGATACTCAGAGTTCCCTGTATAACTCAGCCTGCAGCCTTGTGCCTTTATATGGGCACAGAACCCCTCAGTGACTGCTAATATCCTTATCATTTACAGTAGGGGGTACATTATCCCTTATAATACATGAGTGATACTCAGAGTTCCCTGTATAACTCAGCCTGCAGCCTTGTGCCTTTATATGGGGGGCACAGAACCCCTCAGTGACTGCTAATATCCTTATCATTTACAGTAGGGGGTACATTATCCCTTATAATACATGAGTGATACTCAGAGTTCCCTGTATAACTCAGCCTGCAGCCTTGTGCCTTTATATGGGCACAGAACCCCTCAGTGACTGCTAATATCCTTATCATTTACAGTAGGGGGTACATTATCCCATATAATACATGAGTGATACTCAGAGTTCCCTGTATAACTCAGCCTGCAGCCTTGTGCCTTTATATGGGGGGCACAGAACCCCTCAGTGACTGCTAATATCCTTATCATTTACAGTAGGGGGTACATTATCCCTTATAATACATGAGTGATACTCAGAGTTCCCTGTATAACTCAGCCTGCAGCCTTGTGCCTTTATATGGGGGGCACAGAACCCTCAGTGACTGCTAATATCCTTATCATTTACAGTAGGGGGTACATTATCCCTTATAATACATGAGTGATACTCAGAGTTCCCTGTATAACTCAGCCTGCAGCCTTGTGCCTTTATATGGGGGGCACAGAACCCCTCAGTGACTGCTAATATCCTTATCATTTACAGTAGGGGGTACATTATCCCTTATAATACATGAGTGATACTCAGAGTTCCCTGTATAACTCAGCCTGCAGCCTTGTGCCTTTATATGGGCACAGAACCCCTCAGTGACTGCTAATATCCTTATCATTTACAGTAGGGGGTACATTATCCCTTATAATACATGAGTGATACTCAGAGTTCCCTGTATAACTCAGCCTGCAGCCTTGTGCCTTTATATGGGGGGCACAGAACCCCTCAGTGACTGCTAATATCCTTATCATTTACAGTAGGGGGTACATTATCCCTTATAATACATGAGTGATACTCAGAGTTCCCTGTATAACTCAGCCTGCAGCCTTGTGCCTTTATATGGGCACAGAACCCCTCAGTGACTGCTAATATCCTTATCATTTACAGTAGGGGGTACATTATCCCATATAATACATGAGTGATACTCAGAGTTCCCTGTATAACTCAGCCTGCAGCCTTGTGCCTTTATATGGGGGGCACAGAACCCCTCAGTGACTGCTAATATCCTTATCATTTACAGTAGGGGGTACATTATCCCTTATAATACATGAGTGATACTCAGAGTTCCCTGTATAACTCAGCCTGCAGCCTTGTGCCTTTATATGGGGGGCACAGAACCCCTCAGTGACTGCTAATATCCTTATCATTTACAGTAGGGGGTACATTATCCCTTATAATACATGAGTGATACTCAGAGTTCCCTGTATAACTCAGCCTGCAGCCTTGTGCCTTTATATGGGGGGCACAGAACCCCTCAGTGACTGCTAATATCCTTATCATTTACAGTAGGGGGTACATTACCCCTTATAATACATGAGTGATATCAGATTATCACAATTCATACTCAGTGGCGCTTACGTGGTGTGTTTATACGTGGAAGTGGCCTGGCCCATCAGATGAACACAGTGAATGAACTAAAAGGTTCACTGGCATTTAAATATCACGAAGTGACAGGCTTCTGGCTTGAGAAAAGGAAGGGTAACCAACGCGTTTCACACACGGCAGAGCCTGTTCCCTTTGTAACCTTCAGTAGCCCCCATCACCCCCCCCCCCCGGGCAAACTCAGACAAATGATCTATATCTGTCAACTGCTGCCGTTTCCAGCTGTAAGGAAGACAGAAAGCATAAGCGACGCGTTTCACACTCGGCAGAGCTTACACCCTCCCTCTGTACCTGTGAGTAGCACCTACGCAACGAATCGTTAGATCGGATGAACCCGCTGATCTATATTGTCACGTCGTTATTCTAGCTGCGAAAAATTAGGACGGGTGAGCGACGCGTTTCACCCCAACACCATAGAATGGAAGCTGGAAGTTTTTTGATGCTATAGTCGCATATTTTTCTAGTAATCCAACCCAAATATCCCACAGCCGCTCTGTGCAATGGTGCAAACTAAGGTTTACTTGGCCTTTAGCTGCCTCCTGAGGTTATTTTCTTGGCATTCTGTTCCTGAAGCCGATCTCTCCCGCAAATTATGTCATTTGTTTTTTGTTTTTGGGGGAAAAAAAAAGTTTCTGGAGAAAGAAAAAGATCTTTTCTTTACTCTGTGGGAGTTGAACTGAAGGAGACTAAACATCCAGCTTGTAGGCAGGCGTAGAAAAACAACTCTGAGATATATCAACACTGCCCCTGTCCCCTTACCCACAATGCCTTGGGGCCCGTAAACATGTTATTGAAGCTTCTCAGACAGACCCATAAGCCTCATCAGCAGCTACATGTTCCCTGGATACTCATCCAATAGTAGCGCAGGTGTAACAGTCAGTATCCATTAGTAGCGCAGGTGTAACAGTCAGTAGCCATTACATTAGTAGCGCAGGTGTAACAGTCAGTAGCCATTACATTAGTAGCGCAGGTGTAACAGTCAGTAGCCATTACATTAGTAGCGCAGGTGTAACAGTCAGTAGCCATTACATTAGTAGCGCAGGTGTAACAGTCAGTAGCCGTTACATTAGTAGCGCAGGTGTAACAGTCAGTAGGCATTAGTAGCGCAGGTGTAACAGTCAGTAGGCATTAGTAGCGCAGGTGTAACAGTCAGTAGCCATTACATTAGTAGCGCAGGTGTAACAGTCAGTAGGCATTAGTAGCGCAGGTGTAACAGTCAGTAGCCGTTACATTAGTAGCGCAGGTGTAACAGTCAGTAGCCATTACATTAGTAGCGCAGGTGTAACAGTCAGTAGGCATTAGTAGCGCAGGTGTAACAGTCAGTAGCCATTACATTAGTAGCGCAGGTGTAACAGTCAGTAACCATTACATTAGTAGCGCAGGTGTAACAGTCAGTAGCCATTACATTAGTAGCGCAGGTGTAACAGTCAGTAGCCATTACATTAGTAGCGCAGGTGTAACAGTCAGTAGCCATTACATTAGTAGCGCAGGTGTAACAGTCAGTAGCCATTACATTAGTAGCGCAGGTGTAACAGTCAGTAACCATTACATTAGTAGCGCAGGTGTAACAGTCAGTAGCCATTACATTAGTAGCGCAGGTGTAACAGTCAGTAGCCGTTACATTAGTAGCGCAGGTGTAACAGTCAGTAGCCATTACATTAGTAGCGCAGGTGTAACAGTCAGTAGCCGTTACATTAGTAGCGCAGGTGTAACAGTCAGTAGCCGTTACATTAGTAGCGCAGGTGTAACAGTCAGTAGCCGTTACATTAGTAGCGCAGGTGTAACAGTCAGTAGCCGTTACATTAGTAGCGCAGGTGTAACAGTCAGTAGCCGTTACATTAGTAGCGCAGGTGTAACAGTCAGTAGCCGTTACATTAGTAGCGCAGGTGTAACAGTCAGTAGCCATTAGTAGCGCAGGTGTAACAGTCAGTAGCCATTACATTAGTAGCGCAGGTGTAACAGTCAGTAGCCATTACATTAGTAGCGCAGGTGTAACAGCCAGTAGCCATTAGTAGCGCAGGTGTAACAGTCAGTAGCCGTTACATTAGTAGCGCAGGTGTAACAGTCAGTAGCCATTACATTAGTAGCGCAGGTGTAACAGTCAGTAGCCATTACATTAGTAGCGCAGGTGTAACAGTCAGTAGCCATTACATTAGTAGCGCAGGTGTAACAGTCAGTAGCCGTTACATTAGTAGCGCAGGTGTAACAGTCAGTAGCCGTTACATTAGTAGCGCAGGTGTAACAGTCAGTAGCCATTACATTAGTAGCGCAGGTGTAACAGTCAGTAACCATTACATTAGTAGCGCAGGTGTAACAGTCAGTAGCCATTACATTAGTAGCGCAGGTGTAACAGTCAGTAGCCATTACATTAGTAGCGCAGGTGTAACAGTCAGTAGCCATTACATTAGTAGCGCAGGTGTAACAGTCAGTAGCCATTACATTAGTAGCGCAGGTGTAACAGTCAGTAGCCATTACATTAGTAGCGCAGGTGTAACAGTCAGTAGCCATTACATTAGTAGCGCAGGTGTAACAGTCAGTAGCCATTACATTAGTAGCGCAGGTGTAACAGTCAGTAGCCATTACATTAGTAGCGCAGGTGTAACAGTCAGTAGCCATTACATTAGTAGCGCAGGTGTAACAGTCAGTAGCCGTTACATTAGTAGCGCAGGTGTAACAGTCAGTAGCCATTACATTAGTAGCGCAGGTGTATCAGTCAGTAACACGGGGGTATCAGTCAGTAACACGGGGGGATCAGTCAGTAACACGGGGGGGATCAGTCAGTAACACGGGGGATCAGTCAGTAACACGGGGGGATCAGTCAGTAACACGGGGGGATCAGTCAGTAACACGGGGGGATCAGTCAGTAACACGGGGGGATCAGTCAGTAACACGGGGGGGATCAGTCAGTAACATGGGGGGATCAGTCAGTAACACGGGGGGATCAGTCAGTAACACGGGGGTATCAGTCAGTAACACGGGGGTATCAGTCAGTAACACGGGGGTATCAGTCAGTAACACGGGGTATCAGTCAGTAACACGGGGTATCAGTCAGTAACACGGGGGTATCAGTCAGTAACACGGGGGGTATCAGTCAGTAACACGGGGTATCAGTCAGTAACACGGGGTATCAGTCAGTAACACGGGGGGATCAGTCAGTAACACGGGGGTATCAGTCAGTAACATGGGGGGATCAGTCAGTAACACGGGGGGGATCAGTCAGTAACACGGGGGGGATCAGTCAGTAACACGGGGGGGATCAGTCAGTAACACGGGGGGATCAGTCAGTAACACGGGGGGGATCAGTCAGTAACACGGGGTATCAGTCAGTAACACGGGGGGTATCAGTCAGTAACACGGGGGGGGGATCAGTCAGTAACACGGGGGGATCAGTCAGTAACACGGGGGGGATCAGTCAGTAACACGGGGGGATCAGTCAGTAACACGGGGGGATCAGTCAGTAACACGGGGGGGATCAGTCAGTAACACGGGGGGATCAGTCAGTAACACGGGGGGGATCAGTCAGTAACACGGGGTATCAGTCAGTAACACGGGGGGTATCAGTCAGTAACACGGGGGTATCAGTCAGTAACACGGGGGGATCAGTCAGTAACACGGGGGGGATCAGTCAGTAACACGGGGGGATCAGTCAGTAACATGGGGGGATCAGTCAGTAACACGGGGGGGATCAGTCAGTAACACGGGGGGATCAGTCAGTAACACGGGGGGATCAGTCAGTAACATGGGGGGATCAGTCAGTAACATGGGGGGATCAGTCAGTAACACGGGGGGGATCAGTCAGTAACACGGGGGGATCAGTCAGTAACACGGGGGGGATCAGTCAGTAACACGGGGGGATCAGTCAGTAACACGGGGGGTATCAGTCAGTAACACGGGGGGGATCAGTCAGTAACACGGGGGTATCAGTCAGTAACACGGGGGGTATCAGTCAGTAACACGGGGGGGATCAGTCAGTAACACGGGGGTATCAGTCAGTAACACGGGGGATCAGTCAGTAACACGGGGGGGATCAGTCAGTAACACGGGGGGATCAGTCAGTAACACGGGGGGTATCAGTCAGTAACACGGGGGGATCAGTCAGTAACACGGGGGGGATCAGTCAGTAACACGGGGGGATCAGTCAGTAACACGGGGGGATCAGTCAGTAACACGGGGGGGATCAGTCAGTAACACGGGGTATCAGTCAGTAACACGGGGGGTATCAGTCAGTAACACGGGGGTATCAGTCAGTAACACGGGGGGTATCAGTCAGTAACACGGGGGGATCAGTCAGTAACACGGGGGGATCAGTCAGTAACACGGGGGGGATCAGTCAGTAACACGGGGTATCAGTAAGTAACACGGGGGTATCAGTCAGTAACATGGGGGGATCAGTCAGTAACACGGGGGTATCAGTCAGTAACACGGGGGGATCAGTCAGTAACACGGGGGGATCAGTAACATGGGGGGATCAGTCAGTAACACGGGGGGATCAGTCAGTAACATGGGGGGGATCAGTCAGTAACATGGGGGGGATCAGTCAGTAACATGGGGGGATCAGTCAGTAACACGGGGGGATCAGTCAGTAACATGGGGGGGATCAGTCAGTAACATGGGGGGGATCAGTCAGTAACACGGGGGGATCAGTCAGTAACACGGGGGGATCAGTAACATGGGGGGATCAGTCAGTAACACGGGGGGATCAGTCAGTAACATGGGGGGGATCAGTCAGTAACATGGGGGGGATCAGTCAGTAACACGGGGGGGATCAGTCAGTAACACGGGGGTATCAGTCAGTAACATGGGGGGGATCAGTCAGTAACATGGGGGGGATCAGTCAGTAACACGGGGGGATCAGTCAGTAACACGGGGGGATCAGTCAGTAACACGGGGGGATCAGTCAGTAACACGGGGGGGGGTCAGTCAGTAACACGGGGTACCCACTCCCACTCAAACCCACTGCCCCACTTACCCACGCCTGTTGTATCTGCCCCCAAACCTGCCGGATCCCATGTAACCATAAGCGCCATCACCACAAATCGGAAGTGATGTCATCACAAGGTGGGGGGGGGCCCTTAAAGGCTGACCCCCGACCCATAACCTTTTTTGGGGGGGGTAACGTATGGCTGGTCAGCTGGGGGCAGGAGTCCGGGGCAGGGCATTAGTCAGTAGCACAGTGGCTACTGGCGGGTACATACAGTTTGGTACCTACCTGCCCCCCGCACAGAGCATATACATGCCCCCCCAGTACATTAACATACGGCTGCCCCTAGGCTTGAAAATGACCCCCCCCCCCGCAGGGCTATTTAGCAGTTCAATAGAGGCTGCAGGCTGCAGGCTGCACAAAGCCGCCATGTTTATCCCTCTCTGATAGCTTTGTTTCTGGGTCTCCTTAGCTTCTGCCCTCATTCATTTCCCACAATTCCTTGCATATTCTGTTCCCTGTATAGCTATTTGCCCCCAAGCTTGGGCATTAGCCTCAACTATGGTACAAGCCCTGGGCAAGAATACATTAAAGGGGGCGGGTCACCTATAAGTAAACGTTTAGTATGTTATAGAATGGCTAATTCCAAGCAGCAATTGGTCTTCATTATTTATTTTTTTATAGTTGTTGAATTATTTCCCTTCTTCTCCTGCCTCTTTCCAGCTTTCAAATGGGGGTCAGTGACCCCGGCAGCCAAACCCTATTGCTCTGTGAGGCTCCAGTTTTATTGTTATTGTTACTTTTTATTCCTTATCTTTCTATTCAGCCCCTCCCCTATTCATATACCAGTCTCTCATCCAAACCACTCCCTGGTTGCTAAGGTAACTTGGACCCTAGCAACCAGATAGCTGTTTAACCTCCAAACTGAAAAGTTTTCCCAACTGGCCCCTCAGGGACCCCCCGGCACAGTCTGCGCTGCCGGCTCCATCCCAACGGGCCCCTCAGGGACCCCCGGCACAGTCTGCGCTGCCTGTTCCATCCCAACTGGCCCCTCAGGGACCCCCCGGCACAGTCTGCGCTGCCTGTTCCATCCCAACGGGCCCCTCAGGGACCCCCCGGCACAGTCTGCGCTGCCTGCTCCATCCCATCGGGCCCCTCAGGGACCCCCCGGCACAGTCTGCGCTGCCTGTTCCATCCCAACTGGCCCCTCAGGGACCCCCCCGGCACAGTCTGCGCTGCCTGTTCCATCCCAACGGGCCCCTCAGGGACCCCCTGGCACAGTCTGCGCTGCCTGCTCCATCCCAACTGGCCCCTCAGGGACCCCCCCGGCACAGTCTGCGCTGCCTGTTCCATCCCAACGGGCCCCTCAGGGACCCCCTGGCACAGTCTGCGCTGCCTGTTCCATCCCAACTGGCCCCTCAGGGACCCCCCCGGCACAGTCTGCGCTGCCTGTTCCATCCCAACTGGCCCCTCAGGGACCCCCCCGGCACAGTCTGCGCTGCCTGTTCCATCCCAACGGGCCCCTCAGGGACCCCCTGGCACAGTCTGCGCTGCCTGTTCCATCCCAACTGGCCCCTCAGGGACCCCCCCGGCACAGTCTGCGCTGCCTGTTCCATCCCATCGGGCCCCTCAGGGACCCCCCGGCACAGTCTGCGCTGCCTGCTCCATCCCAACTGGCCCCTCAGGGACCCCCCGGCACAGTCTGCGCTGCCTGCTCCATCCCAACTGGCCCCTCAGGGACCCCCTGGCACAGTCTGCGCTGCCTGCTCCATCCCATCGGGCCCCTCAGGGACCCCCCGGCACAGTCTGCGCTGCCTGCTCCATCCCATCGGGCCCCTCAGGGACCCCCCGGCACAGTCAGACGGAGGGAACCAACCGACAAGCTGCAATAGCCTGGGGGGCAACACTCTCACTGCATCACAAGGGTTAATAGGGATTTCATTATCGCAGTCTGTGCCGCCGAGAGAAAATGCAATTTATTTTATGTAAAGGTTACCTTCCATTTCATTATGTGCCCCCCCCCTCATACATCCTGGGGGCCGGGGGGGTCACATATCCTAGGGGCCGTGGGAAAAGAGCACAATCTCTAGGCACCTTCATCATTCATACAGAGTGTCACCCCCATCCTTTGGCTTTATATGGGCACAGAACCCCTCAGTGACTGCTAATATCCTTATCATTTACAGTAGGGGGTACATTATCCCTTATAATACATGAGTGATACTCAGAGTTCCCTGTATAACTCAGCCTGCAGCCTTGTGCCTTTATATGGGGGGCACAGAACCCCTCAGTGACTGCTAATATCCTTATCATTTACAGTAGGGGGTACATTATCCCTTATAATACATGAGTGATACTCAGAGTTCCCTGTATAACTCAGCCTGCAGCCTTGTGCCTTTATATGGGGGGCACAGAACCCCTCAGTGACTGCTAATATCCTTATCATTTACAGTAGGGGGTACATTATCCCTTATAATACATGAGTGATACTCAGAATTCCCTGTATAACTCAGCCTGCAGCCTTGTGCCTTTATATGGGGGCACAGAACCCCTCAGTGACTGCTAATATCCTTATCATTTACAGTAGGGGGTACATTATCCCTTATAATACATGAGTGATACTCAGAGTTCCCTGTATAACTCAGCCTGCAGCCTTGTGCCTTTATATGGGGGGCACAGAACCCCTCAGTGACTGCTAATATCCTTATCATTTACAGTAGGGGGTACATTATCCCTTATAATACATGAGTGATACTCAGAGTTCCCTGTATAACTCAGCCTGCAGCCTTGTGCCTTTATATGGGGGGCACAGAACCCCTCAGTGACTGCTAATATCCTTATCATTTACAGTAGGGGGTACAGTATCCCTTATAATACATGAGTGATACTCAGAGTTCCCTGCAGCCTTGTTGCTGGAGGAGAGACAGTCTCTGAGCTGTAGGAATAGTACTGACTGGCACTGCAGTAGGGTGGGTAAGGGGTGCCAGACGGGTGCGCCGCTGTGTATAATGGCGCTGAGTAGCTACACGGCACAGGAGCAATGGGAGGAATGTGTATTTTTGGGAAGCGCTGGCACCAAGTGAGCAGGGAAAGTGTTTATACTAAAGCTTTTACACCCACACACCTGGCATGTAGTGATGGGCAGCAATGGGCAGGGGCTGGCACACACGGGCAGGCATTAACCCCACACAGGCTGGCATTAACCCCACACAGGCACTGCCAACTCACCTGGGAGAGTGTGTGCCCGGCCCGGGTGGGGGGGGCATAGGGAAAGGGCTCAGATGGAAATAGGTACTGGGAAGGGTGTGTGGTAGGGAGAGCAGGCAGTGCAGGGGGAGAGCGGGAGAGTCAGGCAGTGCAGGGGGAGAGATGGGGAACTGAGTGCATGAGGGAGAGCAGGCAGTGCAGGGGGAGAGCGGGAGAGTCAGGCAGTGCAGGGGGAGAGCGGGAGAGTCAGGCAGTGCAGGGGGAGAGCGGGAGAGTCAGGCAGTGCAGGGGGACAGAGGGAGAGCAGGCAGTGCAGGGGAGAGCGGGAGAGTCAGGCAGTGCAGGGGAGAGCGGGAGAGTCAGGCAGTGCAGGGGGAGAGCGGGAGAGTCAGGCAGTGCAGGGGGAGAGCGGGAGAGTCAGGCAGTGCAGGGGGAGAGCGGGAGGAGCAGGCAGTGCAGGGGGAGAGCAGGCAGTGCAGGGGGACAGAGGGAGAGCAGGCAGTGCAGGGGGAGAGCGGGAGAGTCAGGCAGTGCAGGGGGAGAGCGGGAGAGCAGGCAGTGCAGGGGGAGAGCGGGAGAGCAGGCAGTGCAGGGGGAGAGCGGGAGAGTCAGGCAGTGCAGGGGGAGAGCGGGAGAGTCAGGCAGTGCAGGGGGAGAGCGGGAGAGTCAGGCAGTGCAGGGGGAGAGCGGGAGAGCAGGCAGTGCAGGGGGACAGAGGGAGAGCAGGCAGTGCAGGGGAGAGCAGGCAGTGCAGGGGGACAGAGGGAGAGCAGGCAGTGCAGGGGGAGAGCGGGAGAGTCAGGCAGTGCAGGGGGAGAGCGGGAGAGCAGGCAGTGCAGGGGGACAGAGGGAGAGCAGGCAGTGCAGGGGGACAGAGGGAGAGCAGGCAGTGCAGGGGGAGAGCAGGCAGTGCAGGGGGACAGAGGGAGAGCAGGCAGTGCAGGGGGAGAGCGGGAGAGTCAGGCAGTGCAGGGGGAGAGCGGGAGAGTCAGGCAGTGCAGGGGGAGAGCGGGAGAGTCAGGCAGTGCAGGGGGAGAGCAGGAGAGCAGGCAGTGCAGGGGGAGAGCGGGAGAGCAGGCAGTGCAGGGGGACAGAGGGAGAGTCAGGCAGTGCAGGGGGACAGAGGGAGAGCAGGCAGTGCAGGGGGAGAGCGGGAGAGTCAGGCTAGAGAGCGGGTAAGAGCGCCTAACTGAAAGAGAGGCTTTATACATCACTCTCATTATTGCCATTGTAATTAATTGAATGCTTGTTGGCTAATGACGATCGTTGGAGCTGACAGCCAATATAGCTAATTAATGCAGGCTAATTACAGAAAATTGGTGGAAAAAGAATGAAAATGTGTAATATGCCGGGGCCTAATTATCAGGACAAAGGGAGATTTAGGCACATTAGTAAATACAAACAGACATGAGCATACAAATGCTAAGCGACCCCAACAGTCCCTCCCCGCATATAAACAACTTGGTACGCCCCTCCCTGGGGCAAGGCTGCTAGGCAGAGCTAGTAAGTTGGCAGTTTTGGGCTATCAAAGGGAGCTGGCAGTTTAGCCCAACGAGCACAGGTGCTGGCCCTGCCCGAGCCAATGTGGCCAGTCGTTTGGCCTGTTGGAGTCAGCGGCTAAGTGCCCAGCTCTGAGCTACAAGCAGTGCCGCCATGTCCAGTATCTGTGTATCTGCTGCCCCCCAAAATGGCAGGCACCTTCCAATCGGTCACTCTGAAATCACCTTTAGCAATTAGCCATTGTGGCGTCACTGATCCCTCTCACTTCCCTTACGTATAGCAATTAGCCATTGTGGCGTCACTGATCCCTCCCACTTCCCTTACGTATAGCAATTAGCCATTGTGGCGTCACTGATCCCTCCCACTTCCCTTACCTATAGCAATTAGCCATTGTGGCTTCACTGATCCCTCCCACTTCCCTTACCTATAGCAATTAGCCATTGTGGCGTCACTGATCCCTCCCACTTCCCTTACCTATAGCAATTAGCCATTGTGGCTTCACTGATCCCGCCCACTTCCCTTACCTATAGCAATTAGCCATTGTGGCTTCACTGATCCCTCCCACTTCCCTTACCTATAGCAATTAGACATTGTGGCGTCACTGATCCCTCCCACTTCCCTTACCTATAGCAATTAGCCATTGTGGAATCACTTAACCTGCCAATAACAACTAAAGATTAGTACAACGTGCCCCCTATTGAGTATGAGCGGCACAAACCAATAGCAACAGCCCACCCTGCCCCACATACTGGCCAACAAGCGAGTGCCTATAGGGGCCACGTTAGCAGTGAATATCTGCCCCTGTATGGGCAGGTTTATGTGAGTATTATCTAATGAATAGCGGCTCTGGGGAGAGAATAGAAAACCCAGCTCCCCCCCCCCTGCTGGGGGCAGCTCTGGACTAAAGAAACCCCACAGACTGGCAGTTTTTATGTCAGTAACAGGGCGCGCGCCGGCGGCACAATCAGAGCCCAGATCTTATTAGTGTCAGGCACACTCCCCGGCTCGGGCTTGGCTGGCATTCCCAGGCCACCATCCAGGATAGTGAGACGATCACAGGGCTGGCACCGCCGCCTTCCCTATAGATATAACAGCACAGGGGGCAGTGCCATCACTGCGTGCCCAAGCCTTGGCATGTACAGTATAAATATCAATAGTATCTGTTAGCAAACAGCCAGCTGTCTGAGCCCGTGCCAGCCACAGCCATGCCAGCCATTGCTATTTAGATGCCCAGCCGGCTCTGCTCTCAGGCAGCTCCATACTAGGGGGCACCTTCCAGCACCCACTGTGGAATCAATCACTGCACCCCGATGTGTGTTTGCCCTTACGGCTTCTCTGCCTCCATCTTGCCCGGCACAGATACCACCTTTACCATTAATAAACCCACACCCAAAGGGGGATTTGTGCCATAAATAAATGCCCTGCTAATTAGCCATGCCGGGGTGGGGGGGTACCCTGTGTCTTGGCTAAGCCCCCCCCCCACTTGTGCTGTTGTGTGGATGTTCCCATAAGAAGTGCAACAATAATAAAGAGGCAAAATCACCTCCGTTTGGGGCACATTTAGACGGATATATTGTATTTTCATGCAGTATTTATATACAAATAGTATTATATAGAAATAGTACTTATATACAATATAGAAATAGTACTTATATACAATATTCTGATATACAAATAGTATTATATAGAAATAGTACTTATATACATTATAGAAATAGTACTTATATACAATATACTTATATACAAATAGTATTATATAGAAATAGTACTTATATACAATATAGAAATAGTACTTATATACAATATACTTATATACAAATAGTATTATATAGAAATAGTACTTATATACAAATAGTATAATGCACGTGGGTTTATTATTTACCCACAATATATTATATTTACCCTTTTATCTATGCATCATACCCCCCCCATATATATATATACACACTTCCGTGTTTCCAAGTTTCCCCCCCACCCCTTTAGTTAGGGTAACCCAGTGGCTAGGGTGCCTTCCCCCCGGGTACAATGCCCGCTGGGTGCTGCCCATATACACTGTGGGTATAAGCCCCTGTACATGGAAGTTACCTACAAACCAGAAACTGTAATCTTAATTATAAACTGATTTATTTTTCATTTCCCATGAGTCTCTCTGGCAATGATTTCAATGTGCAGTTGAGTTATTAAAATCCATATTCTTCTAGGACTTACTAAAAGAAAAACTCCATTTGCCCCCAGGTAAATATTGATTTCTATTGACTGTAAGTGCCAGCACCCCCCCGACACACAGACCCCCCATATATACACACTGTAATAGCCAGTACCCCCGACACACAGACCCCCCCCAACATACAGAGACCCATGTATCACAACCAAAGGCACCCCCATGTATAAATGCATTGCAACCAGTACCTCCAATACACAGACACCCCCATATATACAAAACCCCTATATATCAATACTGTAGGAGCCAGTACCCCCCGACACACAGAACCCCCCCCCAACACAGAGACCCCTGCATATAGATACTGATGGAGTCAGTACCCCCAACACCTAGAGACCCCTATATATGAATACTGTAGGAGCCAGTACCCCCATATATACCTACTGTACAAGCCAGTACCCCCATATATACCTACTGTAGGAGCCAGTACCCCCATATATACCTACTGTAGAAGCCAGTACCCCCATATATACCTACTGTAAGAGCCAATACCCCCATATATACCTACTGTAGAAGCCAGTACCCCCATATATACCTACTGTAGGAGCCAGTACCCCCATATATACCTACTGTAAGAGCCAGTACCCCCATATATACCTACTGTAAGAGCCAGTACCCCCATATATACCTACTGTAGGAGCCAGTACCCCCATATATACCTACTGTAAGAGCCAGTACCCCCATATATACCTACTGTAGGAGCCAGTACCCCCATATATACCTACTGTAAGAGCCAGTACCCCCATATATACCTACTGTAAGAGCCAGTACCCCCATATATACCTACTGTAAGAGCCAGTACCCCCATATATACCTACTGTAGGAGCCAGTACCCCCATATATACCTACTGTAAGAGCCAGTACCCCCATATATACCTACTGTAAGAGCCAGTACCCCCATATATACCTACTGTAAGAGCCAGTACCCCCATATATACCTACTGTAAGAGCCAGTACCCCCATATATACCTACTGTAAGAGCCAGTACCCCCATATATACCTACTGTAAGAGCCAGTACCCCCATATATACCTACTGTAAGAGCCAGTACCCCCATATATACCTACTGTAAGAGCCAGTACCCCCATATATACCTACTGTAGAAGCCAGTACCCCCATATATACCTACTGTAGGAGCCAGTACCCCCATATATACCTACTGTTGAAGCCAGTACCCCCATATATACCTAGTGTAAGAGCCAGTACCCCCATATATACCTACTGTAAGAGCAAGTACCCCCATATATACCTACTGTTGAAGCCAGTACCCCCATATATACCTACTGTAAGAGCCAGTACCCCCATATATACCTACTGTAAGAGCAAGTACCCCCATATATACCTACTGTTGAAGCCAGTACCCCCATATATACCTACTGTAAGAGCCAGTACCCCCATATATACCTACTGTAAGAGCCAGTACCCCCATATATACCTACTGTAGGAGCCAGTACCCCCATATATACCTACTGTAGGAGCCAGTACCCCCATATATACCTCCTGTAAGAGCCAGTACCCCCATATATACCTACTGTTGAAGCCAGTACCCCCATATATACCTACTGTAAGAGCCAGTACCCCCATATATACCTACTGTAAGAGCCAGTACCCCCATATATACCTACTGTAGAAGCCAGTACCCCCAAATACAAACACAGAAACGCTGCCAATATCCTGATTATAATGTGGAACCCCCCTGGGATTAGGGAAATAGTTCAAACAGCCCCCCAACATTCTCCCCCGGTTTGTGCCAATGGCTGGGATACTGGGGGCAGCCCCCCCAACATTCTCCCCCCGGTTTGTGCCAATGGCTGGGATACTGGGGGCAGCCCCCCAACATTCTCCCCCCGGTTTGTGCCAATGGATAGAATAGTGGGGGCAGCAGTACCCCCCCGGTTTGTGCCAATGGATAGAATAGTGGAGGCAGCAGTACCCCCCCCCAGTTTGTGCCAATGGATAGAATAGTGGGGGCAGCAGTACCCCCCGGTTTGTGCCAATGGATAGAATAGTGGGGGCAGCAGTACCCCCCCCGGTTTGTGCCAATGGTTAGAATAGTGGGGCAGCAGTACCCCCCCGGTTTCTGCCAATGGATAGAATAGTGGGGGCAGCAGTACCCCCCCCGGTTTGTGCCAATGGATAGAATAGTGGGGGCAGCAGTACCCCCCCGGTTTGTGCCAATGGATAGAATAGTGGGGGCAGCAGTACCCCCCCCCGGTTTGTGCCAATGGATAGAATAGTGGGGGCAGCAGTACCCCCCGGTTTGTGCCAATGGATAGAATAGTGGGGGCAGCAGTACCCCCCCGGTTTGTGCCAATGGATAGAATAGTGGGGGCAGCAGTACCCCCCCGGTTTGTGCCAATGGATAGAATAGTGGGGGCAGCAGTACCCCCCCGGTTTGTGCCAATGGATAGAATAGTGGGGGCAGCAGTACCCCCCCCGGTTTGTGCCAATGGATAGAATAGTGGGGGCAGCAGTACCCCCCCCGGTTTGTGCCAATGGATAGAATAGTGGGGGCAGCAGTACCCCCCCGGTTTGTGCCAATGGATAGAATAGTGGGGGCAGCAGTACCCCCCCCGGTTTGTGCCAATGGATAGAATAGTGGGGGCAGCAGTACCCCCCCGGTTTGTGCCAATGGATAGAATAGTGGGGGCAGCAGTACCCCCCCGGTTTGTGCCAATGGATAGAATAGTGGGGGCAGCAGTACCCCCCCGGTTTGTGCCAATGGATAGAATAGTGGGGGCAGCAGTACCCCCCCCCGGTTTGTGCCAATGGATAGAATAGTGGGGGCAGCAGTACCCCCCCCAGTAGCAGGAATGGCTGTACCCATCACGTACCGTTGGTTGGCGCTGTTCCAGTAGATGGGGTCCAGGCTGAGGGCAGAGAGGATGCCCAGGTCCCACAGGGCGAGCAGGACCCGCACGTACAGGGCACCGGGGGGCTCCCGGGGGAACATGGCGGCTAGGGGGGCCAATAACCCGCCGGTACGGGGAGACAAGGGGAGACAAGGGGACGGGGGGCTCCGGTACTTTCCGCCTTTGTTGCTGGGGGAGTCGCTGCCGCCGCTCAGGGGAAGGGGGGAAAGTTGAGGAGGAGAAGTTTTCCCATAGCGCACGGAGCCGGTGAGGGGCTTCAGTACCGGGGGGCGCCCCGGACAGGCTTGGGGGGCTGCATGGCTCCGGGCTCTCCTGCTGCAGGGACTGCGCTCCGATATATCCCCCTCTCCTCCCCGGCTGGAGAAAGGGAAGGTGGGAGGGGAGGAGCGAGGGGCGGGAACCTGGCCTGGAGGGGAGGGGGCGGAGGGGTAAGGGGCGGTGCAAGGGGAGGGGCATGTTGGCTTCTCAAGCTGCACACAGGCATTGCTGGGGGGGGTCTGTGGGGCACAGAGGGGCAGGTAGATGGGCAGAGGGATTGCTGGGGGGGTCTGTGGGGCACAGAGGGGCAGGTAGATGGGCAGAGGGATTGCTGGGGGGGTCTGTGGGGCACAGAGGGGCAGGTAGATGGGCAGAGGGATTGCTGGGGGGGTCTGTGGGGCACAGAGGGGCAGGTAGATGGGCAGAGGGATTGCTGGGGGGGTCTGTGGGAGACAGAGGGGCAGGTAGATGGGCAGAGGGATTGCTGGGGGGGTCTGTGGGGCACAGAGGGGCAGGTAGATGGGCAGAGGGATTGCTGGGGGGGTCTGTGGGAGACAGAGGGGCAGGTAGATGGGCAGAGGGATTGCTGGGGGGGTCTGTGGGGCACAGAGGGGCAGGTAGATGGGCAGAGGGATTGCTGGGGGGGTCTGTGGGAGACAGAGGGGCAGGTAGATGGGCAGAGGGATTGCTGGGGGGGTCTGTGGGGCACAGAGGGGCAGGTAGATGGGCAGAGGGATTGCTGGGGGGGTCTGTGGGAGACAGAGGGGCAGGTAGATGGGCAGAGGGATTGCTGGGGGGGTCTGTGGGGCACAGAGGGGCAGGTAGATGGGCAGAGGGATTGCTGGGGGGGGTCTGTGGGGCACAGAGGGGCAGGTAGATGGGCAGAGGGATTGCTGGGGGGGGTCTGTGGGAGACAGAGGGGCAGGTAGATGGGCAGAGGGATTGCTGGGGGGGTCTGTGGGGCACAGAGGGGCAGGTAGATGGGCAGAGGGATTGCTGGGGGGGTCTGTGGGGCACAGAGGGGCAGGTAGATGGGCAGAGGGATTGCTGGGGGGGGTCTGTGGGAGACAGAGGGGCAGGTAGATGGGCAGAGGGATTGCTGGGGGGGGGTCTGTGGGAGACAGAGGGGCAGGTAGATGGGCAGAGGGATTGCTGGGGGGGGTCTGTGGGGCACAGAGGGGCAGGTAGATGGGCAGAGGGATTGCTGGGGGGGTCTGTGGGGCACAGAGGGGCAGGGAGATGGGCAGAGGGATTGCTGGGGGGGTCTGTGGGGCACAGAGGGGCAGGTAGATGGGCAGAGGGATTCCTGGGGGGGGTCTGTGGGAGACAGAGGGGCAGGTAGATGGGCAGAGGGATTGCTGGGGGGGTCTGTGGGAGACAGAGGGGCAGGTAGATGGGCAGAGGGATTGCTGGGGGAGTCTGTGGGGCACAGAGGGGCAGGTAGATGGGCAGAGGGATTGCTGGGGGGGGTCTGTGGGGCACACAGGGGCAGGTAGATGGGCAGAGGGATTGCTGGGGGGGTCTGTGGGGCACAGAGGGGCAGGTAGATGGGCAGAGGGATTGCTGGGGGGGTCTGTGGGAGACAGAGGGGCAGGTAGATGGGCAGAGGGATTGCTGGGGGAGTCTGTGGGGCACAGAGGGGCAGGTAGATGGGCAGAGGGATTGCTGGGGGGGTCTGTGGGAGACAGAGGGGCAGGTAGATGGGCAGAGGGATTGCTGGGGGGGTCTGTGGGAGACAGAGGGGCAGGTAGATGGGCAGAGGGATTGCTGGGGGGGTCTGTGGGGCACACAGGGGCAGGTAGATGGGCAGAGGGATTGCTGGGGGGGTCTGTGGGGCACACAGGGGCAGGTAGATGGGCAGAGGGATTGCTGGGGGGGTCTGTGGGAGACAGAGGGGCAGGTAGATGGGCAGAGGGATTGCTGGGGGGGGTCTGTGGGAGACAGAGGGGCAGGTAGATGGGCAGAGGGATTGCTGGGGGGGGTCTGTGGGAGACAGAGGGGCAGGTAGATGGGCAGAGGGATTGCTGGGGGGGTCTGTGGGAATCAGAGGGGCAGGTAGATGGGCAGAGGGATTGCTGGGGGGGTCTGTGGGAGACAGAGGGGCAGGTAGATGGGCAGAGGGATTGCTGGGGGGGTCTGTGGGAGACAGAGGGGCAGGTAGATGGGCAGAGGGATTGCTGGGGGGGTCTGTGGGAGACAGAGGGGCAGGTAGATGGGCAGAGGGATTGCTGGGGGGTCTGTGGGGCACAGAGGGGCAGGTAGATGGGCAGAGGGATTGCTGGGGGGGGTCTGTGGGGCACAGAGGGGCAGGTAGATGGGCAGAGGGATTGCTGGGGGGGTCTGTGGGAGACAGAGGGGCAGGTAGATGGGCAGAGGGATTGCTGGGGGAGTCTGTGGGGCACAGAGGGGCAGGTAGATGGGCAGAGGGATTGCTGGGGGGGTCTGTGGGGCACAGAGGGGCAGGTAGATGGGCAGAGGGATTGCTGGGGGGGTCTGTGGGGCACAGAGGGGCAGGTAGATGGGCAGAGGGATTGCTGGGGGGGTCTGTGGGAGACAGAGGGGCAGGTAGATGGGCAGAGGGATTGCTGGGGGAGTCTGTGGGGCACAGAGGGGCAGGTAGATGGGCAGAGGGATTGCTGGGGGGGTCTGTGGGGCACACAGGGGCAGGTAGATGGGCAGAGGGATTGCTGGGGGGGTCTGTGGGAGACAGAGGGGCAGGTAGATGGGCAGAGGGATTGCTGGGGGGGGTCTGTGGGAGACAGAGGGGCAGGTAGATGGGCAGAGGGATTGCTGGGGGGGGTCTGTGGGAGACAGAGGGGCAGGTAGATGGGCAGAGGGATTGCTGGGGGGGGGGTCTGTGGGAGACAGAGGGGCAGGTAGATGGGCAGAGGGATTGCTGGGGGGGTCTGTGGGAGACAGAGGGGCAGGTAGATGGGCAGAGGGATTGCTGGGGGGGTCTGTGGGAGACAGAGGGGCAGGTAGATGGGCAGAGGGATTGCTGGGGGGGGTCTGTGGGAATCAGAGGGGCAGGTAGATGGGCAGAGGGATTGCTGGGGGGGGTCTGTGGGAGACAGAGGGGCAGGTAGATGGGCAGAGGGATTGCTGGGGGGGTCTGTGGGAGACAGAGGGGCAGGTAGATGGGCAGAGGGATTGCTGGGGGGGGTCTGTGGGAGACAGAGGGGCAGGTAGATGGGCAGAGGGATTGCTGGGGGGGTCTGTGGGAGACAGAGGGGCAGGTAGATGGGCAGAGGGATTGCTGGGGGGGGTCTGTGGGAGACAGAGGGGCAGGTAGATGGGCAGAGGGATTGCTGGGGGGGTCTGTGGGGCACAGAGGGGCAGGTAGATGGGCAGAGGGATTGCTGGGGGGGGTCTGTGGGGCACAGAGGGGCAGGTAGATGGGCAGAGGGATTGCTGGGGGGGTCTGTGGGAGACAGAGGGGCAGGTAGATGGGCAGAGGGATTGCTGGGGGAGTCTGTGGGGCACAGAGGGGCAGGTAGATGGGCAGAGGGATTGCTGGGGGGGTCTGTGGGGCACAGAGGGGCAGGTAGATGGGCAGAGGGATTGCTGGGGGGGTCTGTGGGGCACAGAGGGGCAGGTAGATGGGCAGAGGGATTGCTGGGGGGGTCTGTGGGAGACAGAGGGGCAGGTAGATGGGCAGAGGGATTGCTGGGGGAGTCTGTGGGGCACAGAGGGGCAGGTAGATGGGCAGAGGGATTGCTGGGGGGGTCTGTGGGGCACAGAGGGGCAGGTAGATGGGCAGAGGGATTGCTGGGGGGGTCTGTGGGAGACAGAGGGGCAGGTAGATGGGCAGAGGGATTGCTGGGGGGGGTCTGTGGGAGACAGAGGGGCAGGTAGATGGGCAGAGGGATTGCTGGGGGGGTCTGTGGGGCACAGAGGGGCAGGTAGATGGGCAGAGGGATTGCTGGGGGGGTCTGTGGGGCACAGAGGGGCAGGTAGATGGGCAGAGGGATTGCTGGGGGGGTCTGTGGGAGACAGAGGGGCAGGTAGATGGGCAGAGGGATTGCTGGGGGGGTCTGTGGGGCACAGAGGGGCAGGTAGATGGGCAGAGGGATTGCTGGGGGGGTCTGTGGGAGACAGAGGGGCAGGTAGATGGGCAGAAGGATTGCTTGGGGGGTCTGTGGGGCACAGAGGGGCAGGTAGATGGGCAGAGGGATTGCTGGGGGGGTCTGTGGGAGACAGAGGGGCAGGTAGATGGGCAGAGGGATTGCTGGGGGGGTCTGTGGGGCACAGAGGGGCAGGTAGATGGGCAGAGGGATTGCTGGGGGGGTCTGTGGGAGACAGAGGGGCAGGTAGATGGGCAGAGGGATTGCTGGGGGGGTCTGTGGGGCACACAGGGGCAGGTAGATGGGCAGAGGGATTGCTGGGGGGGTCTGTGGGAGACAGAGGGGCAGGTAGATGGGCAGAGGGATTGCTGGGGGGGTCTGTGGGAGACAGAGGGGCAGGTAGATGGGCAGAGGGATTGCTGGGGGGGTCTGTGGGGCACAGAGGGGCAGGTAGATGGGCAGAGGGATTGCTGGGGGGTCTGTGGGAGACAGAGGGGCAGGTAGATGGGCAGAGGGATTGCTGGGGGGGTCTGTGGGAGACAGAGGGGCAGGTAGATGGGCAGAGGGATTGCTGGGGGGGTCTGTGGGGCACACAGGGGCAGGTAGATGGGCAGAGGGATTGCTGGGGGGGTCTGTGGGAGACAGAGGGGCAGGTAGATGGGCAGAGGGATTGCTGGGGGGGTCTGTGGGGCACAGAGGGGCAGGTAGATGGGCAGAGGGATTGCTGGGGGGGTCTGTGGGAGACAGAGGGGCAGGTAGATGGGCAGAGGGATTGCTGGGGGGGGTCTGTGGGGCACAGAGGGGCAGGTAGATGGGCAGAGGGATTGCTGGGGGGGTCTGTGGGAGACAGAGGGGCAGGTAGATGGGCAGAGGGATTGCTGGGGGAGTCTGTGGGGCACAGAGGGGCAGGTAGATGGGCAGAGGGATTGCTGGGGGGTCTGTGGGGCACACAGGGGCAGGTAGATGGGCAGAGGGATTGCTGGGGGGGTCTGTTGGAGACAGAGGGGCAGGTAGATGGGCAGAGGGATTGCTGGGGGGGTCTGTGGGGCACAGAGGGGCAGGTAGATGGGCAGAGGGATTGCTGGGGGGGTCTGTGGGGCACAGAGGGGCAGGTAGATGGGCAGAGGGATTGCTGGGGGGGTCTGTGGGGCACAGAGGGGCAGGTAGATGGGCAGAGGCATTGCTGGGGGAGTCTGTGGCCCTGCCCTGTGTCTGATATTGGCCCCGTGGCCCTGCCCTGTGTCTGATATTGGCCCCGGGGCCCTGCCCTGTGTCTGATATTGGCCCCGGGGCCCTGCTCTGTGTTTGATATTGGCCCCGTGTCTCTGCCCTGTGTCTGATATTGGCCCCGTGTCTCTGCCCTGTGTCTGATATTGGCCCTCTGGCCCTGCCCTGTGTCTGATATTGGCCCCGGGGCCCTGCTCTGTGTTTGATATTGGCCCCGTGTCTCTGCCCTGTGTCTGGTATTGGCCCCGTGTCTCTGCCCTGTGTCTGATATTGGCCCCGTGTCTCTGCCCTGTGTCTGATATTGGCCCCGTGTCCCTGCCCTGTGTCTGATATTGGGCCCGTGTCCCTGCCCTGTGTCTGATATTGGCCCCGGGGCCCTGCCCTGTGTCTGATATTGGCCCCGGGGCCCTGCTCTGTGTTTGATATTGGCCCCGTGTCTCTGCCCTGTGTCTGATATTGGCCCCGTGTCTCTGCCCTGTGTCTGATATTGGCCCCGTGTCTCTGCCCTGTGTCTGATATTGGCCCCGTGTCTCTGCCCTGTGTCTGATATTGGGCCCGTGTCTCTGCCCTGTGTCTGATATTGGCCCCGTGTCTCTGCCCTGTGTCTGATATTGGCCCCGTGTCTCTGCCCTGTGTCTGATATTGGCCCCGTGTCTCTGCCCTGTGTCTGATATTGGCCCCGTGTCTCTGCCCTGTGTCTGATATTGGCCCCGTGTCTCTGCCCTGTGTCTGATATTGGCCCCGTGTCTCTGCCCTGTGTCTGATATTGGCCCCATGTCTCTGCCCTGTGTCTGATATTGGCCCCATGTCTCTGCCCTGTGTCTGATATTGGCCCCGTGTCTCTGCCCTGTGTCTGATATTGGCCCCGTGTCTCTGCCCTGTGTCTGATATTGGCCCCGTGTCTCTGCCCTGTGTCTGATATTGGCCCCATGTCTCTGCCCTGTGTCTGATATTGGGCCCGTGTCCCTGCCCTGTGTCTGATATTGGCCCCGTGTCCCTGCCCTGTGTCTGATATTGGCCCCGGGGCCCTGCCCTGTGTCTGATATTGGGCCCGTGTCCCTGCCCTGTGTCTGATATTGGCCCCGTGTCCCTGCCCTGTGTCTGATATTGGCCCTGGGGCCCTGCCCTGTGTCTGATATTGGCCCCGTGTCCCTGCCCTGTGTCTGATATTGGCCCCGGGGCCCTGCCCTATGTCTGATTTTGGCCCCGGGGCCCTGCCCTGTGTCTGATATTGGCCTCGGGGCCCTGCCCTGTGTCTGATATTGGCCCCGGGGCCCTGCCCTGTGTCTGATATTGCCCCGGGGCCCTGTATACAGCAGTGCAGAAAGCAGAGACAAGAGGGGGGGTGGTTAAATAAGCCCCCCAGGGTGGGGGAAAGGATCCCCCTCTGCTTCCCATTATCCCCCCCCCTCCCCGCACCCTTAGGGGTCACTGGGAAAGGTCACCCCAGGGCAATCGACAGTCACTCAACCTGCCAATCACACCAGGGGCCCCTTCACTGGGGGGGGTCCTTTCCAGACAGGGGTCCCTCCTCTGATCCCAGGAGAGTCTCACTCAGGCCCAGGGATCTACTGGATCTCTTGCATTCCTTGTCCTTAGCCACATGTGTGCCTGCTGCACCCCCTACACACTGAGAGCCCCCCCCGCATTAGGGCTAATAGAACACTGTCACTTTAAAGCTGCCATGTTGCCTACAGCACAGTCAGCAACCCCCTAACCCATCAGATCTGTCTGGGATGCTGGGAGTTGTAGTTCAACAACCACCCCCTATTGCTCTGTGAGGCTCCAATTTTATTGTTATTGTTACTTTTTATTCCTTATGCAGCCCCTCCCCTATTCATATTCCCATCTCTCATTTAAACCCCTGCCTGGTTACTAGGGTAAACAAGACCCTAGCAACCAGATAGCTGCCAAAATAACACACGGAGAGCTGCTGACTAAAAACTAAATAACTGAAAAACCATCAAAACAAAAAAAAAAGGAAGACCAATTGCAAATTATCTCAGAATATCAATGTCTACATCATATTAAGATCTACCCCTTTAAGTGCGTTTCTATAGACTCTATGGCACCAAAATCAAAGATTCTACAGTTCTGGCTTCTGCTATTTAACATGGTTACAGCCAATAAGTGGCCACGTAAGGTCAAAGGGCCTTGGCATGGAAAGGGTTAAACAAAAACAAAAAAAAAAAGTCAAAATCGCTATCCCAGCTATAAACACAGAGCGTTCTCTATCTCCCCCTAGTGGTGAAAGAGGGGCAGTTCCTGTGTGAAATGAACTCTCCCTACTGGGCTCATATTCAAAACTGGCGCCTTTCCCTTTGCCAGTTGGTAGCGCCGGGCAGGTCTGGATCGGGGTTCCTAATAGCCCCTGGCATTTCCAGTACTCAGAGGCCCAAACAGCCCCCCACCGGCCCACTGGTATGGCAGCACCAGAATCCCTTCCGTATCCCCCATCCAACCATACCAACATGGGTCTGGAAGCAGATGCCAGGCTGTATTAACCTGCAGGGAGGTGTGGGGGCCACAGCAGGGGCCCCTTGGGGGGGTCTGACCCTGGCAGACACCGAGGTCCTGGTTGTGACTGGCCCTGAGACTGAGGGGGCCCTTACGGGTAAGGGATACGGGCAGTAATGGGGGGACTATGAATATGGGGTGTGATTGGTCGGGTCTCAGCCAATAATCTGGCCAATAAATTGGAAAAGACCGTTACATAGGGGGCACAGCTTTGTACTTATTAGTGCAATGGCGCCACCTTTTCAATTGGTCTTTATTTTCTGTAGTTTTTGAATTATTTGCCTTCTTCTTCCAATGGGGGTCACTGACCCCGGCAGCCAAACCCTATTGCTCTGTGAGGCTCCAGTTTTACTGTTACTTTTTATTCCTTATCTTTCTACTCAGCCCCTCTCCTATTCATATACCAGTCTCTCATCCCAACCCCTCCCTGGTTGCTAATGTAACTTGGACCCTAGCAACCAAATAGCTGCTGAAACACCAAACTACAAAACAGTTGAACAAAAAGCTAAATGAGTAAAAAAAAATACTCAAAATAAAAAATGAAGACCAACTGCAAATTGTCTCAGAATATTACTCTCTACTAAAGGTTAATTCGAAGGTGAACTTCCCCTTTAAAAACAGATCCCTTATTATATATCAGGTTGCCTAGAAAAGCTTGTGGGCCCGATTCACTAAAGTGCCAAATAATGTGCGCTAAAAATTTTACCGCTTCTTAATTTTGGCGACTTTTCGCACGATTCACTAATAGTACACTCACGCTATTTTACACGCGGTATTTCATGCGATATCCTTGTCACGATAAATAGCGTGCACGGTATTTTCCACATGCACGCTATTTATCGCATGCGCTAATTACGCACGCAACAATCGGCAGCATAAAAATGGCGCCATTTTGCCCTGGGAGAGCACAGAGTGCTAGAGAGGTGCTGTATAAATGTTTATTTGCAAAAAAAACCCCCAAAAAACAAAAAAAATATAAGTAAGAAAAAAAAGAAGTGCTAGAGATAATAAAATGGGGGGGGGGGCATTTAAGAATATTCAGCCAAATACTTAGGGGTCCGTTAGCTAAAGTGGCTTAAATTAAATGGGGCCGGTGAGCCACATGAGCCTGGAGGGCCTGGGGTTGGGCCTGGGGAGGAGGCCATACCTCCCAACATTTGAAAAATGAAAAGAGGGACAAAAAGATTCCGTGCGCGCAGCGCAGCAATTTTTTTGACCACGCCCACTTTTGTGCCCATGCCCCAATTAACACACCCCATCCATTTTTTTTTTCAAACAATACTCCTTTTATATAGTTGAAATGGCGGGATCAGACAAAAATGTGCTATACCCTCATACTGAATGACCTAAGGAAAACAATACAGCAACTCCTACATATAAATACAAATATAGAGAGAAGGCAGTCAGTTATAAGTGAGTTATAACTATGTACCAGTTTGCCCCCCCATACACAGTGCCCCCAATAGCCTAAAAGACAGTACTACCCATACACAGTGCCCCCATACACAATGCCCCCCATAGAAAGTGTCCCCCATACACAGTGCCCCCAATTGAGACAGTCCCCCCCATACACAGTGCCCCCAATTGAGACAGTCCCCCCATACACAGTGCCCCCAATTGAGACAGTCCCCCCATACACAGTACCCCCAATTGAGACAGTCCCCCCATACACAGTGCCCCCAATTGAGACAGTTCCCCCCATACACAGTGCCCCCAATTGAGACAGTCCCCCCATACACAGTGCCCCCAATTGAGACAGTCCCCCCATACACAGTGCCCCCAATTGAGACAGTGCCCCCCATACACAGTGCCCCCAATTGAGACAGTCCCCCCATACACAGTGCCCCCAATTGAGACAGTGCCCCCCATACACAGTGCCCCCAATTGAGACAGTCCCCCCATACACAGTGCCCCCAATTGAGACAGTCCCCCCCATACACAGTGCCCCCAATTGAGGCAGTCCCCCCATACACAGTGCCCCCAATTGAGACAGTGCCCCCCATACACAGTGCCCCCAATTGAGACAGTGCCCCCCATACACAGTGCCCCCAATTGAGACAGTCCCACCCCATACACAGTGCCCCCAATTGAGACAGCCCCCCATACACAGTGCCCCCAATTGAGACAGCCTCCCCCATACACAGTGCCCCCAATTGAGACAGTCCCCCCCATACACAGTGCCCCCAATTGAGACAGTGCCCCCCATAGACAGTGCCCCCAATTGAGACAGTCCCACCCCATACACAGTGCCCCCAATTGAGACAGTGCCCCCCATAGACAGTGCCCCCAATTGAGACAGTGCCCCCCATACACAGTGCCCCCAGTTGAGACAGTGCCCCCCATAGACAGTGCCCCCAATTGAGACAGTCCCACCCCATACACAGTGCCCCCAATTGAGACAGCCCCCCCATACACAGTGCCCCCAATAGAGACAGCCCCCCCATACACAGTGCCCCCAATAGAGACAGCCCCCCATACACAGTGCCCCAAATTGAGACAGCCCCCCCATACACAGCGCCCCCAATAGAGACAGTCCCCCCACATACACAGCGCTCCCTTCTTCTTCTTCGTACCCAGCGGCTCCTCAGTGTATGCGGCTCCTTCTGCGGCGGTCCCAGGCCCTTTTATAAGGTTGCGCCCGTGCGTAATGACGTCACACGTACACAGGCGCAACCTTATAAAAGGGCCTGGGACCGCCGCAGAAGGAGCCGCATACACTGAGGAGCCGCTGGGGAGGAAGGAGCGCCAACGCATCCCGCTGTCCCGGATAAGTCAATGCGGGACATTCATGGAACTATCCGGGACAGCGGGATGCGCTCTAAAAACCGGGACTGTCCCGTGGAAAGCGGGACAGTTGGGGGGTATGGAGGAGGCGCCAGCTGAAGTTCTGTGAAATAGTATTGCAAGATGTTATTTTGTGTAATATATTATATATATATACATTCATACACCATCATAAATAACGGGGCCCCTCACAATAACATTTTTTGGGCCCCCCTCCTCCCACGCCCCCAATGGCCCCTCCCCCTGTGAACCCTCACATCAATACAAAGGACACACAGACATTGTTAGCCGGGGCCCCCTAAAGCATTCGTGGCCCTTCCCCAAATGGCTCCCACTATGGGCCGCTCCCTGCTGCTTCCCCCCTGCTTTAAACTTATTTATGCATATGTATTTGACAATAGATGTGTGTATATATATGTGTGTGTGTGTGTGTGTGTGTGTGTGTGTATATATATGTGTGTGTGTGTGTGTGTGTGTGTGTGTGTATATATATATATGTGTGTGTGTGTATATATTGTGAGAGATGCAATGGGAAAGGTCATTATTTGGTGTATTTCCTCCAGTATTTAAGGTGGGATACAAATGGCCCACGGTAAAATACCTGGTTTTACAGCAGGTAATGCTGTGTTGGAGTCAATCTCCTTTAAGGTTTGATTTGGCCGCTGTAGGGAGCTGCCTGATTGGGCTGCAGGTGAGCAGCCAATAGAAAGGGTTATGGGATTACACAGAGAGTTGGAATTGAACCGTGACTGTGTGAAGGTCACTCCCAGAGCAGGGCACAGAGCAGGAGGGCTGCCTGTGTGAGGAACTCCCAGAGGGGCTGGGGGGTGCTGCCAGGGTCGGACTGGGGGGTGCAGGGCCCACCGGGGCTCCCGCCCCAGGGGCCCTGCAGGTGCCCCAGCCGCGTCCCCTAACCCCCCCAAGGGCCCCCCTAACCCCCCCGAAGGGCCCCCGCCTGACGTCCTCCCCGAGCGCGTATAAATTGAATGCGTCGGGGAGGAACAGTCAGTAGGGGGAGCGCCGGCAAAGGTCGGACTGGGCCGCTGGGGCCCACTAGGGCCGGGGCCCACCGGGATTTTTCCCGGTGTCCCGGCGGCCCAGTCCGACCCTGGGTGCTGCCTGTGTGAGGAACTCCCAGAGGGGCTGGGGGGCTGTCTGTGTGTGTGAGGAACTCCCAGAGGGGCTGGGGGGGGCTGCCTGTCTGTGTGAGGAACTCCCAGAGGGGCTGGGGGGGCTGTCTGTCTGTGTGAGGAACTCCCAGAGGGGCTGGGGGGCTGCCTGTCTGTGTGAGGAACTCCCAGAGGGGCTGGGGGGCTGCCTGTCTGTGTGAGGAACTCCAAGAGGGGCTGGGGGGGCTGCCTGTCTGTGTGAGGAACTCCCAGAGGAGCTGGGGGGCTGCCTGTCTGTGTGAGGAACTCCCAGAGGGGCTGGGGGGGCTGCCTGTCTGTGTGAGGAACTCCCAGAGGGGCTGGGGGGCTGCCTGTCTGTGTGAGGAACTCCCAGAGGGGCTGGGGGGCTGCCTGTCTGTGTGAGGAACTCCCAGAGGGGCTGGGGGGGCTGCCTGTCTGTGTGAGGAACTCCCAGAGGAGCTGGGGGGGCTGCCTGTCTGTGTGAGGAACTCCCAGAGGAGCTGGGGGGCTGCCTGTCTGTGTGAGGAACTCCCAGAGGGGCTGGGGGGGGCTGCCTGTCTGTGTGAGGAACTCCCAGAGGAGCTGGGGGGGCTGCCTGTCTGTGTGAGGAACTCCCAGAGGAGCTGGGGGGCTGCCTGTCTGTGTGAGGAACTCCCAGAGGGGCTGGGGGGCTGCCTGTCTGTGTGAGGAACTCCCAGAGGGGCTGGGGGGGCTGCCTGTCTGTGTGAGGAACTCCCAGAGGGGCTGGGGGGGGCTGTCTGTGTGAGGAACTCCCAGAGGGGCTGGGGGGCTGCCTGTCTGTGTGAGGAACTCCCAGAGGGGCTGGGGGGGCTGCCTGTCTGTGTGAGGAACTCCCAGAGGGGCTGGGGGGGGCTGTCTGTGTGAGGAACTCCCAGAGGGGCTGGGGGGGCTGCCTGTCTGTGTGAGGAACTCCCAGAGGGGCTGGGGGGGCTGCCTGTCTGTGTGAGGAACTCCCAGAGGGGCTGGGGGGGCTGCCTGTCTGTGTGAGGAACTCCCAGAGGGGCTGGGGGGGCTGCCTGTCTGTGTGAGGAACTCCCAGAGGGGCTGGGGGGCTGCCTGTCTGTGTGAGGAACTCCCAGAGGGGCTGGGGGGCTGCCTGTGTGTGTGAGGAACTCCCAGAGGGGCTGGGGGGCTGCCTGTCTGTGTGAGGAACTCCCAGAGGGGCTGGGGGGCTGCCTGTCTGTGTGAGGAACTCCCAGAGGGGCTGGGGGGCTGCCTGTGTGTGTGAGGAACTCCCAGAGGGGCTGGGGGGCTGCCTGTCTGTGTGAGGAACTCCCAGAGGGGCTGGGGGGGCTGCCTGTCTGTGTGAGGAACTCCCAGAGGGGCTGGGGGGGCTGCCTGTCTGTGTGAGGAACTCCCAGAGGGGCTGGGGGGGCTGTCTGTCTGTGTGAGGAACTCCCAGAGGGGCTGGGGGGGCTGTCTGTCTGTGTGAGGAACTCCCAGAGGGGCTGGGGGGGCTGTCTGTCTGTGTGAGGAACTCCCAGAGGGGCTGGGGGGGCTGTCTGTCTGTGTGAGGAACTCCCAGAGGAGCTGGGGGGCTGCCTGTCTGTGTGAGGAACTCCCAGAGGGGCTGGGGGGGCTGTCTGTCTGTGTGAGGAACTCCCAGAGGGGCTGGGGGGGCTGTCTGTCTGTGTGAGGAACTCCCAGAGGGGCCGGGGGGGCTGCCTGTCTGTGTGAGGAACTCCCAGAGGAGCTGGGGGGCTGCCTGTCTGTGTGAGGAACTCCCAGAGGGGCTGGGGGGCTGCCTGTGTGTGTGAGGAACTCCCAGAGGGGCTGGGGGGCTGCCTGTGTGTGTGAGGAACTCCCAGAGGGGCTGGGGGGGCTGTCTGTCTGTGTGAGGAACTCCCAGAGGGGCTGGGGGGCTGCCTGTCTGTGTGAGGAACTCCCAGAGGGGCTGGGGGGGCTGCCTGTCTGTGTGAGGAACTCCCAGAGGGGCTGGGGGGCTGCCTGTCTGTGTGAACACTGGCTGCCTGTCTGTGTGAGGAACTCCCAGAGGGGCTGGGGGGCTGCCTGTCTGTGTGAGGAACTCCCAGAGGGGCTGGGGGGCTGCCTGTCTGTGTGAGGAACTCCCAGAGGGGCTGGGGGGCTGCCTGTGTGAGGAACTCCCAGAGGGGCTGGGGGGCTGCCTGTCTGTGTGAGGAACTCCCAGAGGGGCTGGGGGGCTGCCTGTGTGTGTGAGGAACTCCCAGAGGGGCTGGGGGGCTGCCTGTCTGTGTGAGGAACTCCCAGAGGGGCTGGGGGGGCTGCCTGTCTGTGTGAGGAACTCCCAGAGGGGCTGGGGGGCTGCCTGTCTGTGTGAGGAACTCCCAGAGGGGCTGGGGGGCTGCCCTGTCTGTGTGAGGAACTCCCAGAGGGGCTGGGGGGGCTGCCTGTCTGTGTGAGGAACTCCCAGAGGGGCTGGGGGGGCTGCCTGTCTGTGTGAGGAACTCCCAGAGGGGCTGGGGGGGCTGCCTGTCTGTGTGAGGAACTCCCAGAGGGGCTGGGGGGGCTGCCTGTCTGTGTGAGGAACTCCCAGAGGGGCTGGGGGGCTGCCTGTCTGTGTGAGGAACTCCCAGAGGGGCTGGGGGGCTGCCTGTCTGTGTGAGGAACTCCCAGAGGGGCTGGGGGGGCTGCCTGTCTGTGTGAGGAACTCCCAGAGGGGCTGGGGGGGCTGCCTGTCTGTGTGAGGAACTCCCAGAGGGGCTGGGGGGGCTGCCTGTCTGTGTGAGGAACTCCCAGAGGGGCTGGGGGGGCTGCCTGTCTGTGTGAGGAACTCCCAGAGGGGCTGGGGGGCTGCCTGTCTGTGTGAGGAACTCCCAGAGGGGCTGGGGGGCTGCCTGTCTGTGTGAGGAACTCCCAGAGGGGCTGGGGGGCTGCCTGTCTGTGTGAGGAACTCCCAGAGGGGCTGGGGGGGCTGCCTGTCTGTGTGAGGAACTCCCAGAGGGGCTGGGGGGGCTGCCTGTCTGTGTGAGGAACTCCCAGAGGGGCTGGGGGGCTGACTGTCTGTGTGAGGAACTCCCAGAGGGGCTGGGGGGCTGCCTGTCTGTGTGAGGAACTCCCAGAGGGGCTGGGGGGCTGCCTGTCTGTGTGAGGAACTCCCAGAGGGGCTGGGGGGCTGCCTGTCTGTGTGAGGAACTCCCAGAGGGGCTGGGGGGCTGCCTGTCTGTGTGAGGAACTCCCAGAGGGGCTGGGGGGGCTGCCTGTCTGTGTGAGGAACTCCCAGAGGGGCTGGGGGGCTGCCTGTCTGTGTGAGGAACTCCCAGAGGGGCTGGGGGGCTGCCTGTCTGTGTGAGGAACTCCCAGAGGGGCTGGGGGCTGCCTGTCTGTGTGAGGAACTCCCAGAGGGGCTGGGGGGGCTGCCTGTCTGTGTGAGGAACTCCCAGAGGGGCTGGGGGGCTGCCTGTCTGTGTGAGGAACTCCCAGAGGGGCTGGGGGGCTGCCTGTCTGTGTGAGGAACTCCAGAGGGGCTGGGGGGCTGCCTGTCTGTGTGAGGAACTCCCAGAGGGGCTGGGGGGCTGCCTGTCTGTGTGAGGAACTCCCAGAGGGGCTGGGGGGGGCTGCCTGTCTGTGTGAGGAACTCCCAGAGGGGCTGGGGGGCTGCCTGTCTGGTGTGAGGAACTCCCAGAGGGGCTGGGGGGCTGCCTGTCTGTGTGAGGAACTCCCAGAGGGGCTGGGGGGCTGCCTGTCTGTGTGAGGAACTCCCAGAGGAGCTGGGGGGCTGCCTGTCTGTGTGAGGAACTCCCAGAGGGGCTGGGGGGCTGCCTGTCTGTGTGAGGAACTCCCAGAGGGGCTGGGGGGCTGCCTGTCTGTGTGAGGAACTCCCAGAGGGGCTGGGGGGCTGCCTGTCTGTGTGAGGAACTCCCAGAGGAGCTGGGGGGCTGCCTGTCTGTGTGAGGAACTCCCAGAGGGGCTGGGGGGCTGCCTGTCTGTGTGAGGAACTCCCAGAGGGGCTGGGGGGGGGCTGCCTGTCTGTGTGAGGAACTCCCAGAGGAGCTGGGGGGCTGCCTGTCTGTGTGAGGAACTCCCAGAGGGGCTGGGGGGGGGCTGCCTGTCTGTGTGAGGAACTCCCAGAGGAGCTGGGGGGCTGCCTGTCTGTGTGAGGAACTCCCAGAGGGGCTGGGGGGGCTGCCTGTCTGTGTGAGGAACTCCCAGAGGGGCTGGGGGGGCTGCCTGTCTGTGTGAGGAACTCCCAGAGGAGCTGGGGGGCTGCCTGTCTGTGTGAGGAACTCCCAGAGGGGCTGGGGGGCTGCCTGTCTGTGTGAGGAACTCCCAGAGGGGCTGGGGGGCTGCCTGTCTGTGTGAGGAACTCCCAGAGGGGCTGGGGGGGGCTGCCTGTCTGTGTGAGGAACTCCCAGAGGGGCTGGGGGGGCTGCCTGTCTGTGTGAGGAACTCCCAGAGGGGCTGGGGGGCTGCCTGTCTGTGTGAGGAACTCCCAGAGGGGCTGGGGGGCTGCCTGTCTGTGTGAGGAACTCCCAGAGGGGCTGGGGGGCTGCCTGTCTGTGTGAGGAACTCCCAGAGGGGCTGGGGGGGGCTGCCTGTCTGTGTGAGGAACTCCCAGAGGGGCTGGGGGGCTGCCTGTCTGTGTGAGGAACTCCCAGAGGGGCTGGGGGGCTGCCTGTCTGTGTGAGGAACTCCCAGAGGGGCTGGGGGGCTGCCTGTCTGTGTGAGGAACTCCCAGAGGAGCTGGGGGGCTGCCTGTCTGTGTGAGGAACTCCCAGAGGGGCTGGGGGGCTGCCTGTCTGTGTGAGGAACTCCCAGAGCGGCTGGGGGGCTGCCTGTCTGTGTGAGGAACTCCCAGAGGGGCTGGGGGGCTGCCTGTCTGTGTGAGGAACTCCCAGAGGGGCTGGGGGGCTGCCTGTCTGTGTGAGGAACTCCCAGAGCGGCTGGGGGGCTGCCTGTCTGTGTGAGGAACTCCCAAAGGGGCTGGGGGGCTGCCTGTCTGTGTGAGGAACTCCCAGAGGGGCTGGGGGTGCTGCCTGTCTGTGTGAGGAACTCCCAGAGGGGCTGGGGGGCTGTCTGTCTGTGTGAGGAACTCCCAGAGGGGCTGGGGGGGGCTGCCTGTCTGTGTGAGGAACTCCCAGAGGGGCTGGGGGGGCTGCCTGTCTGTGTGAGGAACTCCCAGAGGGGCTGGGGGGGCTGCCTGTCTGTGTGAGGAACTCCCAGAGGGGCTGGGGGGGCTGCCTGTCTGTGTGAGGAACTCCCAGAGGGGCTGGGGGGGCTGCCTGTCTGTGTGAGGAACTCCCAGAGGGGCTGGGGGGGCTGCCTGTCTGTGTGAGGAACTCCCAGAGGGGCTGGGGGGGCTGCCTGTCTGTGTGAGGAACTCCCAGAGGGGCTGGGGGGGCTGCCTGTCTGTGTGAGGAACTCCCAGAGGGGCTGGGGGGCTGCCTGTCTGTGTGAGGAACTCCCAGAGGGGCTGGGGGGCTGCCTGTCTGTGTGAGGAACTCCCAGAGGGGCTGGGGGGCTGCCTGTCTGTGTGAGGAACTCCCAGAGGGGCTGGGGGCTGCCTGTCTGTGTGAGGAACTCCCAGAGGGGCTGGGGGGCTGCCTGTCTGTGTGAGGAACTCCCAGAGGGGCTGGGGGGCTGCCTGTCTGTGTGAGGAACTCCCAGAGGAGCTGGGGGGCTGCCTGTCTGTGTGAGGAACTCCCAGAGGAGCTGGGGGGCTGCCTGTCTGTGTGAGGAACTCCCAGAGGGGCTGGGGGGCTGCCTGTCTGTGTGAGGAACTCCCAGAGGGGCTGGGGGGTGCCGCTGCAGGAAGCAGAGGGAGTGCTGACCAAACGGATGAGTGCTGAGAGGGCTCAGCAAGGCTTACTGTGAAGCCTGAGTGTTCCAGAGCATGGAACCAACCCTGGAAGGTGAGAACCCTGAAGAAGGGACATATCATAACCCTGAACTGTTTATGAACTTATGTCTTTATGTTTCTGTTGGGAAGAACTGGCCCTAAATAAACCTGAGTTTTGCCTGAAGACTTGGTGTCCCTGTCTCTATGCTCCAGATCCTCTGCCTGCCTGCCTGCCTACCATTGCTAATTCCCCCAAAATTGCGTGTACAGGCAGTCAGCATGTCTGCCTGTCTGTCTGTGTATCTGTCTGCCTGCCTGTCTGTCTGTCTGTCTGCCTGTCTGTCTGTGTATCTGTCTGCCTGCCTGCCTGTCTGTCTGTCTGTCTGCCAGTCTGTGTATCTGTCTGCCTGCCTGTCTGTCTGTGTATCTGTCTGCCTGCCTGCCTGTCTGCCTGTCTGTCTGCCTGTCTGCCTGTCTGTGTATCTGTCTGCCTGCCTGCCTGTCTGCCTGCCTGTCTGCCTGTCTGTCTGCCTGTCTGCCTGTCTGTCTGTGTATCTGTCTGCCTGTCTGCCTGTCTGCCTGCCTGCCTGTCTGCCTGCCTGTCTGCCTGCCTGCCTGCCTGCCTGTCTGCCTGCCTGTCTGCCTGTCTGCCTGTCTGCCTGCCTGCCTGTCTGCCTGCCTGTCTGCCTGCCTGCCTGTCTGCCTGCCTGTCTGTCTGCCAGTCTGTGTATCTGCCTGTCTGCCTGTCTGTCTGTCTGTCTGTATCCCGGGTGCCTGGGGCAAAACCAAATCTAGACAGGCATGGGGTGACGGCACACACGGGATTTTGACAAGGAGTCACAAAGATGTGAAATAATATTCAGAGGTTTATTGTGACCAACGTTTCAGTTCCTCACTGGCATTATGGTTGAACGAGATGGATGTATGTCTTTTTTCAACCCAACTTACTATGTTACTATGTTACTTTCATCATCCCTGACATTTCTTACATTTGTACCTTTAGTTCAAATTACTTGCTAAATCTTTTACTGAACGTATACTGTAACAGCATAATAAAGTACAATAATTACCTTCTCTAATTTCAGCCACCAGATCTGGGTTCCTGCGCTTAAGGTCGGACCACAGACGCCGGAGCTGGCGGGGGCCCACATCAAGGGCAAACCCGGTGAGCAAACCCTCTCTTAGCTCGGCCAGGATTGCCCTCTTCCTCTCGTGGACCCCTAAGTCCCCCGGCGGTGGGTGGTCATATCCTGCACGCAGGAGCACGCTGATAATGTAGCGCCTCCCCCTGGTAGCAAGTCGGAAACCCCAGGCATGTCCTCTCAGTTTGGCTGAATGACACAAAATGGCCCCAAGTCGCACATGTCACGAGATTACAAAATCACCACCAGGAGTTAATTTTCGCATAGCTGAATGCGATATTTAGCGCGCAAAAGTTATAGTGAATCATGCGATCGTATTCTTTTCAGCGCGAGAAATACCGCATGCGAAAATGGCGACTTATCGCACGCGGTAATGCTGTAGTGAATCGCGCGCTAATTATCGCGTCTTTTTTACCGCAAAAAAGCGTGCGATACTTTTTATCGCACTTTAGTGAATCAGGCCCTGTGTTTTCTATCTCACACACTTTCAAGGGGAAGTCAAACACATTATTGTTTTCTATCTCACACACTTTCAAGGGGAAGTTAAACACATTATTGTTTTCTATCTCACCCACTTTCAAGGGGAAGTTAAACACTTTGTTTTCTATTTCACGCATTTTCAAAAGGCAGGTGAGGAAAATGAGCACCAATGCTCCTAAAATGGCCGCTGGAGGACTTCCTGTTGGCAATATTTTTTATAATTCTTGAATGTTTCGAGAAAACGACGTACAATCAACATACAAATTATCGGGACTATTAATAAACACATCACTGATCGATTTTCTTTTAATCAAAAAACTCTCAGGCGTTTATGTGAGTTTCTAAAAACCCAATTTTTGGTAAATCTGCCCCCTAGTGTTGCGCTCGTAGCACCCGAGGAGGTTTTATTACATTGTCGTCATATTTGTTTAACTTTGTGCAGGCACCCATAGGGTTAATATGCCCCTATGGCTCTAAACCCTACCATTTCCTTTTCTGGGCAGAGACCCATGTATCCAGTTTACAATTTGCATTCTGTGCCTATTGGTTATTTGGTTGACCACACCCCTTGCAATCCAATATAGAGTTTAGCAAAGGGGCGGGGCTTCCTCTTTGGCTGCCTCTGTGTCTCAGGTGAAGGTCCACTGAGCCTGGGATCAACAGGGCCCCAGTAAATTGCCCTAGAGTCCCCATCTGGGAAGGAAGCAAGAGCAGTCTCGGCTCCACCAAGGAAAGTAGCTGGAAGTACCTTCCATACAGGCACTGTTGCCTCAGCATAGGGCCACGGTTAAGACAGTCTGCTGTAGGACTCTCAAGCCCTAGCTTGAAAATATTGCCAACAGGAAGTCCTCTAGCGGCCATTTTAGGAGCATTGGCGCTCATTTTCCTCACTTGCCATTTGGAAAAAAAAAATAATGTGTTTACATTTCCCTTGAAAATGCGTGAAATAGAAAACAAAGTGTTTAACTTCCCCTTGAAAGTGTGTAAGATAGAAAAGAATAATGTGTTTGACTTCCCCTTGAAAGTGGGTGAGATAGAAAAGAATAATGTGTTTGACTTCCCCTTGAAAGTGGGTGAGATAGAAAAGAATAATGTGTTTGACTTCCCCTTGAAAGTGGGTGAGATAGAAACGAATAATAAGTTTGACTTCCCCTTGAAAGTGGGTGAGATAGAAACGAATGATGTGTTTGACTTCCCCTTGAAAGTGTGTGAGATAGAAAGGAATAATGTGTTTAACTTCCCCTTGAAAGTGGGTGAGATAGAAAACAATAATGTGTTTAACTTCCCCTTGAAAGTGTGTAAGATAGAAAAGAATAATGTGTTTGACTTCCCCTTGAAAGTGTGTGAGATAGAAAACAATAATGTGTTTGACTTCCCCTTGAAAGTGTGTGAGATAGAAAACAATGATGTGTTTAACTTCCCCTTGAAAGTGTGTGAGATAGACACGAATAATGTGTTTGACTTCCCCTTGAAAGTGGGTGAGATAGAAAAGAATAATGTGTTTGACTTCCCCTTGAAAGTGGGTGAGATAGAAAACAATAATGTGTTTAATTTCCCCTTGAAAGTGTGTGAGATAGAAAAGAATAATGTGTTTAACTTCCCCTTGAAAGTGTGTGAGATAGAAAAGAATAATGTGTTTAACTTCCCCTTGAAAGTGTGTGAGATAGAAAAGAATAATGTGTTTAACTTCCCCTTGAAAGTGGGTGAGATAGAAAAGAATAATGTGTTTAACTTCCCCTTGAAAGTGGGTGAGATAGAAAAGAATAATGTGTTTGACTTCCCCTTGAAAGTGGGTGAGATAGAAAAGAATAATGTGTTTGACTTCCCCTTGAAAGTGGGTGAGATAGAAAACAATAATGTGTTTAATTTCCCCTTGAAAGTGTGTGAGATAGAAAACAATAATGTGTTTAACTTCCCCTTGAAAGTGTGTGAGATAGAAAACAATAATGTGTTTAACTTCCCCTTGAAAGTGGGTGAGATAGAAAACAATAATGTGTTTAACTTCCCCTTGAAAGTGTGTGAGATAGAAAACAATAATGTGTTTAACTTCCCCTTGAAAGTGGGTGAGATAGAAAACAACCATAAAACAACAATAAAGTTTTTCTTTGTGTTGATTTGACACTGAGAGCACAAACATGGCGGGGGTGGCTTCTTAACCTTTAATCTAATTGGTCTGTGAATGGTTGTGCCTGGGGATTGGTGGAGCTTCCAGGGAAGGGAAGGGAGCTCTGCCATTGGCTACACGATCCCGGCAAGTTTAACCCGGCAAATTGTCACATAGTAAATGTCGAAAACAGTTGCGACTTTTTTTCCACAACTTTTAGCGCTAAAAATCTGAATAGAAAAAAAGCAGATTATCCGCCTGTGGGACTTCAGTTACTATGGGGACCTAGTTACTAGGGAGGAGCCCCGTTACTAGGGAGGAGCCAATCATTGGGCAGGAATGGATTCACAGAGAATCCCGCATTTCCCCGTTGGTGAATGGTTTCCCCAAACTTCTGCAAAATGTTGTTGTGAAAAATATGTGCGGAATTTTCACCATTTTGCAAGTTTTGGGGCAAAGCGCAATGGGGCAGATTCGCTAATTACTAATATTGGAGCATTCTTGGTCTTTCAGCCACAAGTTGCAGCAAAATAAGAACAGAGACAGGGCTTTTCTCTCTATATGTTCAACCTTTAGTTACTGCTTTACGGCAGCTTAACTACTACTGGGCTATTGGGCTATTGAGTTATTGAGTTATTGGGCTATTGGGCTATTGGGCTATTGAGTTATTGGGTTATTGGGCTATTGAGTTATTGGGCTATTGATCTATTGGGTTATTGGGCTATTGGTCTATTGGGTTATTGGGCTATTGGGCTATTGAGTTATTGGGTTATTGGGCTATTGGGTTATTGGGCTATTGGTCTATTGGGTTATTGGGCTATTGGGTTATTGGGCTATTGGGCTATTGAGTTATTGGGTTATTGGGCTATTGGGTTATTGGGCTATTGGGCTATTGAGTTATTGGGTTATTGGGCTATTGGGCTATTGAGTTATTGGGTTATTGGGCTATTGGGTTATTGGGCTATTGGGCTATTGAGTTATTGGGTTATTGGGCTATTGAGTTATTGGGTTATTGGGCTATTGAGTTATTGGGCTATTGGTCTATTGGTCTATTGAGTTATTGGGCTATTGGTCTATTGGGCTATTGGGTTATTGGGCTATTGGGCTATTGAGTTATTGGGTTATTGGGCTATTGAGTTATTGGGCTATTGGTCTATTGGTCTATTGAGTTATTGGGCTATTGGTCTATTGGGTTATTGGGCTATTGGGCTATTGGGCTATTGGGTTATTGGGTTATTGGGCTATTGGGTTATTGGTCTATTGGGCTATTGGGTTATTGGGCTATTGGGCTATTGGGCTATTGGGCTATTGGGCTATTGGGCTATTGGGCTATTGGGCTATTGGGCTATTGGGCTATTGGGCTATTGGGCTATTGGGCTATTGGGCTATTGGGTTATTGGGCTATTGGGCTATTGGGCTATTGGGCTATTGGGCTCATCTGGTTGAAGTTCAAACAAGAGGTCACTCAGATCTTCAAACTTCCGTTTGTCTTTTCTGGTTATTATTTTGGAAACCGTTGCAGTCTCTTGAGTAGAGTGTTCAGAGGCCTCTGGGCGGCCATAGCTCTGCCCTGGTTGGACACTGAATGCGGAGATCCGATTCCTGCCCGGCTATAACACCAGGAGGCAGTGTGCCACATAAGCGCCTGAGCGGACCTTTCCCGCTATTTGACTGGGCCTTCTGGATCCTGATTGGGTACTTTGCTGCTTGTCTGGCTGTGACTGTGGCCCCTCCTCTGTGACTCCGCCTTATTCTCCCTGTTACTCCTGTGATTGGCCCGGTGGCTCGAGGGATCGGGTCTTGGCCACCAGGTTTTTTCCCAGTTCCCTCGGCGGCCCAGTCCGACCCTGTTAGTAAATGAGCCCCTAAGCCCTGAAGGCACCTGAGTAGCAGAGGGTGAAGTGAAAGGCCTGGTTGCTAAGGTAATTTGAACCCTAGCAACCAGAAAGCTGCTGAAACTCCAAACTGGAGAGCTGCTGAACGAAAAGTGAAATACTTACAAAACCACAAATAATAAAAAATGAAGACCAATTGCAAATTATTTTGGAATATTACTTACGTCTACATCATACTAAAAGTTAGCTCAATGGGGATCTACCCCTGTCTCGCCTGTCTCGCCTGTCAGACTGACGCTCTCTCTTTCCCATATTGTCGTGTTATGTCTCTTACAGTTAACACAGGGGGAAGAAAATATCAAAATCCGCCACCAGGTGGCGCGTGGTCTATGGTGTTTTCTATTGTGTTTTGCTGGCCTTTGCGCCTTAGAAAGGCTGCTGGCACATCCCATAGGGTAGGCCATGTAGATTGTAAGCTCTGCGGGGCAGGGACCTCCATCCTCGTGTCTCGTTGATTCGGAACTTATTGCAACTATATCTTGTATTTATTTGTATTTATTGTTATACTTTGTATCTATTTGACACCATTGTCTTTATTCCACCTACAGAAATAATGTGCATTTCACTGTCCATCCAGCAGGTGTCACCGGAGGCTTCCCCAACTGCCTTTTTTTTACTATTAATATTATATTTATAAAGCGCCAACATATTCCGCAGCGCTGTACAATGAATAAAGGTTCAACAGATTGACATACGAAGCAGCCAATAAGGTGTCAACTGACAGAAACAGGGGCACCAACCAAACAAAGGCACTTGGTATGTTCCACTCTCGGCCAGTAGGGGGCAGCCCAGGACCAGCAGATTATTTCACCTATGTATTTCACAATAAAATCTGACAATAACAAAGTGTAAAGCGTAAGATTTAGGGAATGGAACTACAACTCCCACCCTTCCATCCCTTTCTGCTTCTGCACTGCTGCTATTGTTATAGATCTGGTTTGTGCTACATTGATTCAGGAGTCAGAACCATCAGTGCAGGGAATATAAACAGACACTCCCTTCAATACAAATTACACACATAATATTAAACCAATAACAGCGGTGTAATGAATGTGTATTGGGAAGATGCTTAGAATTACATTGTTTGGCAAAGTTCCCCTTTAAAATCATTAACAAAGTATATTTATATACAGACATTCCATCCACTTCCTATTCCAATTATATAGGGATTTTATAGTAGTTTCATTGGACAAAAGACATTTAGTCTTCAGAGCCCCTTCCTATGGTGATGGTGAGATCCCCTTTCCTCCCCACCCCCAATGTATCACTCATCCCCCTCTCTGGGTAGGGAACCCCATAACCTGACTGCCCTTACAGTAAGGAACCCCTTCCTATGCTGATGGTGAGATCCCCTTTCCTCCCCACCCCCAATGAATCACTCATTCCCCCTCTCTTGGTAGGGAATCCCATAACCTGACTGCCCTTACAGTAACGAACCCCTTCCTATGCTGATGGTGAGATCTCCTTTCCTCCCCACCCCCAATGAATCACTCATTCCCCCTCTCTTGGTAGGGAACCCCATAACCTGACTGCCCTTACAGTAAGGAACCCCTTCCTATGCTGCTGGTGAGATCCCCTTTCCTCCCCACCCCCAATGAATCACTCATTCCCTCTCTCTTGGTAGGGAATCCCATAACCTGACTGCCCTTACAGTAACGAACCCCTTCCTATGCTGATGGTGAGATCCCCTTTCCTCCCCACCCCCAATGTATCACTCATTCCCCCTCTCTGGGTAGGGAATCCCATAACCCGACTGCCCTTACAGTAAGGAACCCCTTCCTATACTGATGGTGAGATCCCCTTTCCTCCCCACCCCCAATGTATCACTCATCCCCCTCTCTGGGTAGGGAACCCCATAACCTGACTGCCCTTACAGTAAGGAACCCCTTCCTATGCTGATGGTGAGATCTCCTTTCTTCCCAACCTCTTTGGCCAATAATATTTTGTAAATTCGGCCAAACTCTTTGCACCAATCAGTGAAGTGGAACTATTATCAATTGAGTGGACACATTTGGAGGCATCTTTTTAAGTATTTATTGGATAATAATACATCAATAGTAGAATATCACATTACCAATCATATAATACCTATAGTATAATGCTTACAGTACATTACCAAGTCCTGCCATGACACAGCAGCCTTACTATACACAAACACTGTATTAGGGGTTAATGTTTATGGTCACATCACCCAAGGGAAAGGGGTTGGGGCATAACACTGTAATAGATGGGTTGGTTACAGGCACTATAGAGTTAAGCTTGTATAGTATGGCACATACTGCTAATAAAGTATATTTATATAGAGACCTACATTGTTTGGGGGTGTAGTTTCCCTTTAATGTCCTGGCCCTACAGGAGATAAGAGCTGTATATCCACTAGATATCAAACAGCCACACCCAAACATAACCCAAGCTCCACCTCCTGCTCTAGGATAGTTACATCATAAGAAGGGTCTCAGCCAATCAAGTCGGTGTCAGTAGGGACACAAGGAAATGCTGGGTAACACTGGAGGTACTGCAGGTAGCAGTGTTGGCTAAAGTCAGATATTAAGTAATGTCCTTTAGGGGATAGTGTTGGCCACCAAAAGAGTTATTAGTGTTCCCTACGCAGCAGTTTTATACACAGATATCCTTGTATCTGATAATCTCCTGTAGGTGGCAGTGTTTACCAAAGAAATATAGGCAGCAGTGTCTCATGTGGGGGAGTTATCCCAAAATCAACAGATGATAATGTCCTGTAGGGGGCGATGATTGCCAGAGAAAGATCAATATTGATGTCCTCAGGTCTGCTGTAATTTCCTGTAGGTGGCAGCATTGAGCACAGGCTGATAGTAATGTCCTGTAGGTGGCAGCACTGAGCACAGGCTGATAGTTAATAATGGCCTGTAGGTGGCAGCATTGAGCACAGGCTGATAGTAATATCCTGTAGGTGGCAGCATTGAGCACAGGCTGATAGTAATATCCTGTAGGTGGCAGCACTGTGCTCAGGCTGATAGTAATATCCTGTAGGTGGCAGCACTGTGCACAGGCTGATAGTAATATCCTGTAGGTGGCAGCACTGCGCACAGGCTGATAGTAATGTCCTGTAGGTGGCAGCACTGTGCTCAGGCTGATAGTAATGTCCTGTAGGTGGCAGCACTGTGCACAGGCTGATAGTAATATCCTGTAGGTGGCAGCACTGTGCTCAGGCTGATAGTAATGTCCTGTAGGTGGCAGCACTGTGCTCAGGCTGATAGTAATGTCCTGTAGGTGGCAGCACTGCGCACAGGCTGATAGTAATGTCCTGTAGGTGGCAGCATTGAGCACAGGCTGATAATAATATCCTGTAGGTGGCAGCACTGTGCTCAGGCTGATAGTAATATCCTGTAGGTGGCAGCACTGCACACAGGCTGATAGTAATCTCCTGTAGGTGGCAGCACTGTGCACAGGCTGATAGTAATATCCTGTAGGTGGCAGCACTGTGCTCAGGCTGATAGTAATGTCCTGTAGATGGCAGCACTGTGCTCAGGCTGATAGTAATGTCCTGTAGGTGGCAGCACTGCGCACAGGCTGATAGTAATGTCCTGTAGGTGGCAGCATTGAGCACAGGCTGATAATAATATCCTGTAGGTGGCAGCATTGAGCACAGGCTGATAGTAATATCCTGTAGGTGGCAGCACTGCACACAGGCTGATAGTAATCTCCTGTAGGTGGCAGCATTGAGCACAGGCTGATAGTAATATCCTGTAGGTGGCAGCACTGTGCTAAGGCTGATAGTAATTTCCTGTAGGTGGCAGCATTGAGCACAGGCTGATAGTAATATCCTGTAGGTGGCAGCATTGAGCACAGGCTGATAGTAATATCCTGTAGGTGGCAGCATTGAGCACAGGCTGATAGTAATATCCTGTAGGTGGCAGCATTGAGCACAGGCTGATAGTAATTTCCTGTAGGTGGCAGCATTGAGCACAGGCTGATAGTAATATCCTGTAGGTGGCAGCATTGAGCACAGGCTGATAGTAATATCCTGTAGATGGCAGCATTGAACACAGGCTGATAGTTAATAATGGCCTGTAGATGGCAGCACTGAGCACAGGCTGATAGTAATATCCTGTAGGTGGCAGCATTGAGCACAGGCTGATAGTTAATAATGGCCTGTAGATGGCAGCACTGAGCACAGGCTGATAGTAATATCCTGTAGGTGGCAGCACTGTGCACAGGCTGATAGTAATGGCCTGTAGGTGGCAGCAGTGAGCACAGGCTGATAGTAATATCCTGTAGATGGCAGCACTGTGCACAGGCTGATAGTAATGTCCTGTAGGTGGCAGCATTGAGCATCTGTCGCCCCCATTCCTACTGACCCCCCATAGGGCCGCTCATGTAGATCCCATGGGTGGCCCGCAGGAGGCACAAGTTGACCAGTTGAGCACCACAGGTAGAAGGTCAGTAGTCAGTAGTGCCACCATAGGGCCGATATGTGTCCTGTCGTCTCAGCCCCCATGGGCCCAGCTGGGGAGTCAGTAGCGGAAAGTTCCCTTCAGACATTTGGGTGTAACTGCCCCTGAGCAGGGCAAGAGCCGCGTGGTTGGACCGCCCTTCTCGCTATAGATCTCACCCAGCTGATTAACATGAGACTATGGCACATAGGGATTCCCCTGTACTAAGCACAATTCAGCAGGAACAGCCCCCTAAGTTTGATCATAGCCTGTACAGAGAGATACCATAAAACTATGGCACATAGGGATTCCCCTGTACTAAGCACAATTCAGCAGGAACAGCCCCCTAAGTTTGCCCATAGCCTGTACAGAGAGATACCATAAAACTATGGCAGCATAGGGATTCCCCTGTACTAAGCACAATTCAGCAGGAACAGTCCCCTAAGTTTGCCCATAGCCTGTACAGAGAGATACCATAAAACTATGGCACATAGGGATTCCCCTGTACTAAGCACAATTCAGCAGGAACAGCCCCCTAAGTTTGCCCATAGCCTGTACAGAGAGATACCATAAAACTATGGCACATAGGGATTCCCCTGTACTAAGCACAATTCAGCAGGAACAGCCCCCTAAGTTTGCCCATAGCCTGTACAGAGAGATACCATAAAACTATGGCAGCATAGGGATTCCCCTGTACTAAGCACAATTCAGCAGGAACAGTCCCCTAAGTTTGCCCATAGCCTGTACAGAGAGATACCATAAAACTATGGCACATAGGGATTCCCCTGTACTAAGCACAATTCAGCAGGAACAGCCCCCTAAGTTTGCCCATAGCCTGTACAGAGAGATACCATAAAACTATGGCACATAGGGATTCCCCTGTACTAAGCACAATTCAGCAGGAACAGCCCCCTAAGTTTGCTCATAGCCTGTACAGAGAGATACCATAAAACTATGGCACATAGGGATTCCCCTGTACTAAGCACAATTCAGCAGGAACAGCCCAAGTTTTTTGTGTCTAAAATTTTTAGTTTATTGAACCTTAACTGTTTTGTGTGTCCCCAAAAAAGAAACTGACCCCCGTGTTCCCTAAAATATGGACTGACCAATGGCCTGAGTCAATGAGGAATACTGATCTAATTCTCTAGGGGTGGGGGTTCCTAATGAGATGCTGATACCAAAGGCTGAGGGTCCAGTTCCAACTGGTTGATGTACTCATAGCCGAGTGTTGGGAATCCATCCAACGGCCAATAGAGGCACAATTATGCTTTGAGGGCGGGGCTAAAGTGTTCCGTATCGGTTCTCGTTCCATTTTGGATCCTGAAAAAAAATGAACAAGAGCAGCATCACTTCCTTATCACTGATAATATCTGTATATTATATCCTCCTCCTAATGCCATCATTTACTTTATCGTCAGGGGTGGTTCCCCTTTAAATTAAGCGGGATGTAGAGACTGCTATTCTGAGACAATTTGCAATTGGTCTTCATTTTTTATTATTTGCAGGTTTTGAGTTATTTAACTTTTGGTTCACCAGTTTGGAATTTCTGTCTGGTTGCTAGGGTCTTGTTTACCTTAGCAACCAGGCAGGTTATGTAAAAGAGAGACTGGAATATGAATAGAACAGGGACTTAATATAAAGAAAAGAATAAGTAACCAGAAAAATAAAATGATAGACTGAAAGAGCAATAGGGTTTGGCTGCCGGGGTCAGTGACCCCCATTTGTAAAGCTGCAAAGAGGCAGAAGAAGAAGGAAAATAATTCAAAAACTGTAAGAAATAAATAATGAAGACCAATTGAAAAGTTGCTATGAACTGGCCATTCTATAACCTACTAAAAGTGAACTTTCCCTTTATACTGCTTGTAAGGAGGTGAAATAAAGAATAATTGTGTGTGTGTAAATAGTTAGCAATGTGCAGGATCAGCCAGCAGAGGGCGCCAAGCTGACCCATAGAGCCTATATAAGGCAGGGCTTTGGGGGGAACTTTCTCTTTCAGCCTGTTACTGAGACACAGAGTGGGAACCAAGGGGCTACCCATCCCTTGCTAAGGGCAGCTCGGGTCCCCACAAGGAGTCAGTATTTGGGGTAGATAGGGAGGTAGGTAAGGCTCTAGGAGCGACAGCTAGACAGGTTAGCTAGTAAGGGCAGCTCGGGTCCCCACAAGGAGTCAGTATTTGGGGTAGATAGGGAGGTAGGTAAGGCTCTAGGAGCGACAGCTAGACAGGTTAGCTAGTAAGGGCAGCTCGGGTACCCACAACGAGTCAGTATTTGGGGTAGATAAGGAGGTAGGTAGGGCTCTAGGAGCGACAGCTAGACAGGTTAGCTAGTAAGGACAGCTCGGGTACCCACAACGAGTCAGTATTTGGGGTAGATAGGGAGGTAGGGCTCTAGGAGCGACAGCTAGACAGGTTAGCTAGTAAGGGCAGCTCGGGTTCCCACAAGGAGTCAGTATTTGGGGTAGATAGGGAGGTAGGTAGGGCTCTAGGAGAGACAGCTAGACAGGTTAGCTAGTAAGGACAGCTCGGGTTCCCACAAGGAGTCAGTATTTGGGGTAGATAGGGAGGTAGGGCTCTAGGAGAGACAGCTAGACAGGTTAGCTAGTAAGGGCAGCTCGGGTTCCCACAAGGAGTCAGTATTTGGGGTAGATAGGGAGGTAGGTAGGGCTCTAGGAGAGACAGCTAGACAGGTTAGCTAGTAAGGACAGCTCGGGTTCCCACAAGGAGTCAGTATTTGGGGTAGATAGGGAGGTAGGGCTCTAGGAGAGACAGCTAGACAGGTTAGCTAGTAAGGACAGCTCGGGTACCCAGAAGGAGTCAGTATTTGGGGTAGATAGGGAGGTAGGTAGGGCTCTAGGAGCAACAGCTAGACAGGTTAGCTAGTAAGGACAGCTCGGGCCCCCACAAGGAGTCAGTATTTGGGGTAGATAGGGAGGTAGGGCATTAGGAGAGACAGCTAGACAGGTTAGCTAGTAAGGACAGCTCGGGCCCCCACAAGGAGTCAGTATTTGGGGTAGATAGGGAGGTAGGGCTCTAGGAGAGACAGCTAGACAGGTTAGCTAGTAAGGACAGCTCGGGCCCCCACAAGGAGTCAGTATTTGGGGTAGATAGGGAGGTAGGGCTCTAGGAGAGACAGCTAGACAGGTTAGCTAGTAAGGACAGCTCGGGTACCCAGAAGGAGTCAGTATTTGGGGTAGATAGGGAGGTAGGGCTCTAGGAGAGACAGCTAGACAGGTTAGCTAGTAAGGACAGCTCGGGCCCCCACAAGGAGTCAGTATTTGGGGTAGATAGGGAGGTAGGGCTCTAGGAGCGACAGCTAGACAGGAAGAGAGCCAAGTTAGAAGCTCCACCAGAATGGTCTGTATGTGGCTACGGTGAGTGAATACGGGGAAGGGAGATACAGTAACAATGAGGTGAGGGCCATGGAGCTACAGAGAAGCAGCAGATAATCACGTTAGTACAAATAGCAGATATAGAGCAGAATGAGCGAGAGGAACACTAAGATGATCAGATGGGAATTAAACGACTTAAGGCACCGATAGAGGCACTTAAACCATGTGGCGGGGTTGAACCACGATTCCTCGGTGGGATTAGCAAGGAAAGTGTCTTTCATCTGTCTGACCTTCTGAAGGTGCTTCTCTACTGCTTCTTCTACATCATAAGGGCCTTCTATATAGTTGCAACAAGCCGACTGGGTGACCGTACATAGTCCCCCCCGGCTTGCCAAGAGATAGTCTAGAACCAAGCGGTGCTGCATGTCCTCCTTCTTTAGCTGCTGATGTTCCTGACTAAGGGACTTGAAGGTATCATCATACACATTGGTAAGGTCATCCAGTAACGAGGAGAGGTCGGACATAATGTTCAAAGGCTTTTTATTGCAGCACCGATTACCCCAGGGAATGTCAAGGAGAGTTTTAGCGCCACCTTTGGCGACATCCATTTTGGCGAGAAGGTGGGACGGAACGTGGGGAAAACCAGTAGCTTCCATGTACCAAGTGGCTGGGAGCAATCTGGCAATGGTGCACGTGCCCGTGGAAGTCACGGGGAGCCAGGAGTAGGCTCGTTTCCCACAGACGTAATAGTATGGGGATGGCAAGGTGTATGGTACATCTGCTTTGAGATAAGATGCAATCAGAAGCAACATATTGACTGTATGAGAGCAGTTACTGGCGGGGAGGCTACAGTTGACGTTAAGGTAAGAACTGTTCCCTTTCTGAAAGTTTAAACCTGAAAGTACGTGTGGGGAGGAGGAACAGTTCAGCCGACCAGCGTAACTAGCGAAGAGCTCAATGCAGTTGCCCCCCGAACATACGTGCCAATGTCTCCCAAGCTCCTCGGGGGCAAATGATTTATTAAAGCAAAGAGCGGGGGGCTTACTTGTACCTACTGCTCCAAGAGGGATGAAAGTGGTGTTAAACCAGTTCAAGGTAACGTCACCAGGGGGCATCCTAACTATCTCCTCGGGGGTGAGGGGCTCCGCTATGTAAGGAATGCTGTGGGCAGTGGTCGGGGGATGAGTACAAACCCAGCATTTGGAAACATTGAGGGAGGCGGCTGCCAGAACGTGCATAGTGACAAGGGCGTTATTAGCCTGTTTGGCAGGTACTTGGTCCTTATTGCCCATATGGGAGTCAGACATACTGTTGGCGTAAGGAACACTATGACTCGGAACCTGTAAGAATTCAGACAGGAAAAAAATAAGAAAAATGATAACGTTGATAATGATGAGACAAACATACATGACCTTATTGAGGATGCGGCCCATCGGCATAGCCCAGTCTTGCATGGTGTGCATGGGGAGATGAAGGGTAGTCTTCACCTATCTCCGGGGTACAGAGGTTCCTAGGGTGGTTACTATGGCCACACTACGCCCACACTTACAAAACAAGAGTCTTTTTGCAGTGGGATGCAGGTATCTAGCTGGGCTTTCCCTCGGTCTTGGAGGTCAGCAGGACTTGATGGGGTTTCCAAGTTGGGTTGATCAACAAGGACTCAATGGCCTGTGTGCAGAGTGCGCCGGGGACTCCTGCTGGATCTGTGAGACTCAAGAGTGCAGTTTGGTCAGTTCCTTGGGCAAGTGAATGGCTTATTGAGTTCCATGGACCATACACAGCTCCCTGGTTTGAGGATAGCACTTGAGTCAGTCCATATCTGCAGGAATCAGGTCTTGGCTTTGGACCAAGCTTGGGGAGAACTGATTAACACAGACAAGTACATATTCATATCAGTTCATTGTAATCTACGTAAAGTATCTGAAACACGTAACTGACTTAGTCCCAGCACCTACCAACTCCTCCCCGACTAACTGGGATTAAGGTGAGCACCAGTGAGACATGCTTGCACATACTGGGTTGTTAATGTGTAGAACCCACTGGGGACGGGACTGATGGGAATGCGATAGGGACCTTAGATTGTAAGCTCACTGGGGCAGGGGCTGATGGGAATGTGATAGGGACCTTAGATTGTAAGCTCACTGGGGCAGGGACTGATGGGAATGGGATAGGGACCTTAGATTGTAAGCTCACTGGGGCAGGGACTGATGGGAATGGGATAGGGACCTTAGATTGTAAGCTCACTGGGGCAGGGGTGATGGGAATGTGATAGGGACCTTAGATTGTAAGCTCACTGGGGCAGGGACTGATGGGAATGGGATAGGGACCTTAGATTGTAAGCTCACTGGGGCAGGGACTGATGGGAATGTGATAGGGACCTTATATTGTAAGCTCACTGGGGCAGGGGCTGATGGGAATTGGATAGGGGCCTTAGATTGTAAGCTCACTGGGGCAGGGGCTGATGGGAATTGGATAGGGGCCTTAGATTGTAAGCTCACTGGGGCAGGGGCTGATGGGAATGTGATAGGGACCTTAGATTGTAAGCTCACTGGGGCAGGGACTGATGGGAATGGGATAGGGACCTTAGATTGTAAGCTCACTGGGGCAGGGACTGATGGGAATGTGATAGGGACCTTATATTGTAAGCTCACTGGGGCAGGGGCTGATGGGAATTGGATAGGGGCCTTAGATTGTAAGCTCACTGGGGCAGGGGCTGATGGGAATTGGATAGGGGCCTTAGATTGTAAGCTCACTGGGGCAGGGACTGATGGGAATGGGATAGGGACCTTAGATTGTAAGCTCACTGGGGCAGGGACTGATGGGAATGTGATAGGGACCTTAGATTGTAAGCTCACTGGGGCGGGGCTGATGGGAATGTGATAGGGTCCTTAGATTGTAAACTCACTGGGGCAGGGACTGATGGGAATGGGATAGGGACCTTAGATTGTAAGCTCACTGGGGCAGGGACTGATGGGAATGGGATAGGGACCTTAGATTGTAAGCTCACTGGGGCAGGGACTGATGGGAATGGGATAGGGACCTTAGATTGTAAGCTCACTGGGGCAGGGACTGATGGGAATGGGATAGGGACCTTAGATTGTAAGCTCACTGGGGCAGGGGCTGATGGGAATGGGATAGGGACCTTAGATTGTAAGCTCACTGGGGCAGGGACTGATGGGAATGTGATAGGGACCTTATATTGTAAGCTCACTGGGGAAGGGACTGATGGGAATGTGATAGGGACCTTAGATTGTAAGCTCACTGGGGCAGGGGCTGATGGGAATGTGATAGGGACCTTAGATTGTAAGCTCACTGGGGCAGGGACTGATGGGAATTGGATAGGGACCTTAGATTGTAAGCTCACTGGGGCAGGGGCTGATGGGAATGGGATAGGGGCCTTAGATTGTAAGCTCACTGGGGCAGGGACTGATGGGAATGGGATAGGGACCTTAGATTGTAAGCTCACTGGGGCAGGGACTGATGGGAATGTGATAGGGACCTTAGATTGTAAGCTCACTGGGGCAGGGACTGATGGGAATGGGATAGGGACCTTAGATTGTAAGCTCACTGGGGCAGGGACTGATGGGAAAGGGATAGGGACCTTAGATTGTAAGCTCACTGGGGCAGGGACTGATGGGAATGGGATAGGGACCTTAGATTGTAAGCTCACTTGGGCAGGGACTGATGGGAATGGGATAGGGACCTTAGATTGTAAGCTCACTGGGGCAGGGACTGATGGGAATGGGATAGGGACCTTAGATTGTAAGCTCACTGGGGCAGGGACTGATGGGAATGGGATAGGGACCTTAGATTGTAAGCTCACTGGGGCAGGGACTGATGGGAATGGGATAGGGACCTTAGATTGTAAGCTCACTTGGGCAGGGACTGATGGGAATGGGATAGGGACCTTAGATTGTAAGCTCACTGGGGCAGGGACTGATGGGAATGGGATAGGGACCTTAGATTGTAAGCTCACTGGGGCAGGGACTGATGGGAATGGGATAGGGACCTTAGATTGTAAGCTCACTGGGGCAGGGACTGATGGGAATGGGATAGGGACCTTAGATTGTAAGCTCACTGGGGCAGGGGCTGATGGGAATGGGATAGGGACCTTAGATTGTAAGCTCACTGGGGCAGGGACTGATGGGAATGGGATAGGGACCTTAGATTGTAAGCTCACTGGGGCAGGGACTGATGGGAATGTGATAGGGACCTTAGATTGTAAGCTCACTGGGGCAGGGACTGATGGGAATGGGATAGGGACCTTATATTGTAAGCTCACTGGGGCAGGGACTGATGGGAATGTGATAGGGACCTTAGATAGTAAGCTCACTGGGGCAGGGACTGATGGGAATGTGATAGGGACCTTAGATTGTAAGCTCACTGGGGCAGGGGCTGATGGGAATGTGATAGGGACCTTAGATTGTAAACTCACTGGGGCAGGGACTGATGGGAATGTGATAGGGACCTTAGATTGTAAGCTCACTTGGGCAGGGACTGATGGGAATGGGATAGGGACCTTAGATTGTAAGCTCACTGGGGCAGGGACTGATGGGAATGGGATAGGGACCTTAGATTGTAAGCTCACTGGGGCAGGGACTGATGGGAATGTGATAGGGACCTTAGATTGTAAGCTCACTGGGGCAGGGGCTGATGGGAATGGGATAGGGACCTAAGATTGTAAGCTCACTGGGGCAGGGACTGATGGGAATGGGATAGGGACCTTAGATTGTAAGCTCACTGGGGCAGGGACTGATGGGAATGTGATAGGGACCTTAGATTGTAAGCTCACTGGGGCAGGGACTGATGGGAATGGGATAGGGGCCTTAGATTGTAAGCTCACTGGGGCAGGGGCTGATGGGAATGAGATAGGGACCTTAGATTGTAAGCTCACTGGGGCAGGGGCTGATGGGAATGGGATAAGGACCTTATATTGTAAGCTCACTGGGGCAGGGGCTGATGGGAATGGGATAGGGACCTTAGATTGTAAGCTCACTGGGGCAGGGACTGATGGGAATGTGATAGGGTCCTTAGATTGTAAGCTCACTGGGGCAGGGACTGATGGGAATGGGATAGGGACCTTAGATTGTAAGCTCACTGGGGCAGGGACTGATGGGAATGTGATAGGGACCTTAGATTGTAAGCTCACTGGGGCAGGGACTGATGGGAATGGGATAGGGACCTTAGATTGTAAGCTCACTGGGGCAGGGACTGATGGGAATGGGATAGGGGCCTTAGATTGTAAGCTCACTGGGGCAGGGACTGATGGGAATGGGATAGGGACCTTAGATTGTAAGCTCACTGGGGCAGGGACTGATGGGAATGTGATAGGGACCTTAGATTGTAAGCTCACTGGGGCAGGGACTGATGGGAATGGGATAGGGACCTTAGATTGTAAGCTCACTGGGGCAGGGACTGATGGGAATGGGATAGGGACCTTAGATTGTAAGCTCACTGGGGCAGGGACTGATGGGAATGGGATAGGGACCTTAGATTGTAAGCTCACTGGGGCAGGGACTGATGGGAATGTGATAGGGACCTTAGATTGTAAGCTCACTGGGGCAGGGACTGATGGGAATGGGATAGGGACCTTAGATTGTAAGCTCACTGGGGCAGGGACTGATGGGAATGGGATAGGGACCTTAGATTGTAAGCTCACTGGGGCAGGGGCTGATGGGAATGTGACAGGGACTTAGACTGTAAGCTCACTGGGGCAGGGGCTGATGGGAATGGGATAGGGACCTTAGATTGTAAGCTCACTGGGGCAGGGACTGATGGGAATGGGATAGGGACCTTACATTGTAAGCTCACTGGGGCAGGGGCTGATGGGAATGGGATAGGGACCTTAGATTGTAAGCTCATGGGGGGACTGTAAAGCACTGCAGAAATGTGTTGGTGCTGTATGAATAACAGGATAATAATAAAGGTTTCTGAGGAATAATTCACAGGTCAGAGCTTTAAACTGAAGAACATATTTATCTCAGGGTCTCATTATTATTATTATTATTATTATCATTATTAATTATTATTATTATTATTATTATTATTATTATTATTATTATTATTATCATTATTATTATCATTATCATTATTATTATCATTATTATTATTATTATTTCATTCATCCGGGTAAAGCCAACAAATACAGCATGCCATTGAGTCAGAGACCGCTGCTTTTAGCATCGACCCTGAAAGATAATTTCATGAGTAAAACACGGCAGTCACATGTTACTGAATTAAATATTCGTAAAATATGTAAAAATAATAATGCGCCGCTATATAATGAGCCTGGGATTGGGTAAAAGCAGGTAAATTCTGACCCGTCTTGTTTTTTCCTGCATTTGTTTTGCCTCAGAAGTTATTTTTGGCTGCAGTACTTTTTATGTCAATCATTTGTTCTTTTCAAGAAATCAGAAATAAAAGTCTCCCCGGGTTTAAGGTAAAAGCTTTTCTTTTCTTTCTTTTCATTTTTCAAAAAGCCTGAGTGACAGAATAATGATGGTGGGAAACTAAAGTACAGAGGGAAACAAGCAAGAAACACTTTTTACTTTACTTTACCTGGTTGCTAGTAATAAATGAACCCCGATTTTGGGAGTACATAGAAACTGGGGGTGCACACTGATAATAGGGTGCTGATCTCCATAAATATCACAGGGACTTCCCATTATCAGACTGTTTTTTTACTTTTGTGGTGAGGTCCCTTCCACAATAGCCAGTTGCACAGGTGTATGATGGGACGGCGTCATCTCATTACGCTAGTGATGTAAGTGAAGCCAATGAATGACATCTGATTGGTAGTTGGTGGCTCCACCCACTTCATCTAACCTAACTCTGTCATTTAAAGATTGGCAGCAGTTTAAATGTAAACCAATAAAGTTCAATGGGTAAAATCTGATTGGCTGTTGGTGGCGCCACCCACTTTTTCTAACCTAACCTGAAAAGCTTGGGGAGACTGGCATTAAATGTGTGAGAATGGCAGCCCCCATTAAAATCAATGAGACAAATCTGATTGGCTAACCTTTTCTAGCCTTGAATATGTACCCAGTAATTGCAAAGTTTGGGGACCCTGGCGTTAATACTGTGAGAGTGACTGCAGGTTAAATTCCCCCATTGAAAGTTAATGGGTGAAATCTGATTGGCTGTTTGTAGCTCTGCCCACTTTTGGCCATGCAATAAATATCATCTTTTCATTAAGGCTGAAATTTCCCCATTAAAATCAATAGGTGAAATTTGATTGGCAGTTGTTGGCCCCTCCTACTTTGGGTCCTTTGAGTTGAACCCATAATTATATTATTCTAGTTTGGGGGGTGCAGCTTCAAAGCAGTAAGTGTAGAAAATCTTCCCTGTTAAAGTCAATGGGAAAATTGGGGGGTTCGGAGCAGTGCCACAAAAAAAGGGGGGGCAGTTTTTGGCCCCTCCCATTTTCGGTCCTTTGAGGTGACCCCATAAGTGACCCCATAATTATATTATTCTAGTTTGGGGGGTACAGCTTCAAAGCTGTAAGTGTAGAAAATCTTCCCTGTTAAAGTCAATGGGAAAATTGTGGGGTTCGGAGCGGCGCCACAAAAAGACGGGGGGGCGGGATCGCTTAGAAAAGCACAAGCAGCCTGCTCCACTATAGGGCAAAGAAGTGTGGGGAGTTTGGGTGTTGTACCCCTAAAACTGTAGGAGGAGTAGCGTTTAGAAAATGGGGGGCGCTAAGAAGAAGAAGATTAAGAAGAAGCAGAAGTTGAAGAACAGTGGGGGTCATTTATCAACACTGGGGCAAATTTGCCCATGGCTAGTAACCTATGGCAACCAATCAAATTACTGCATTCATTGTTCAACATGCAACTGGCTGAAAAAAAGCCAATCACTGATCGGTTGCTATGGGTAACTGCCTATGGGCAAATTTGCCCAGTGCTGATAAATGAGCCCCAGTATGTTGTTTTTTCAAACATACATAAACCATATTATAGGCATTAACAGAATCTGCCATTACCCCATCACTAGCCATGGCACTGCCTAGAGTTACACATTATATTATCCACAAAAACCCCCATCCTTCTCCATTAAGGATCCCCCCAACCCACTCCCATTCAGTGTATAACTCGCGTTTATATTATTCCTACCAAAGGGCAGAACTTTGCACTTGTCCACATTGAACTGACCCTACACTGAGTGAGACACGGCAGCCACGTTTTACTAAATTAAATCATTTTAATGATATATATATAATAATATGTAAAAATAATAATGCGGCAGATGTATAAATAGCCAGGGATTGGGTAAAACCAGGTAAAATCTCGCCAGTCTTTTTTCTTTTATTCACCTGCATTTGTTTTTCTTTAGAAGTTATTTTTGCCTGCGATATTTTTCACGTCAATCATGATTTTTCTTGAAAGAAATCAGAAATAAAAAGCTACAGGTAAAAGCTTTTCTTTTATTTCCTTCAGAAACGGCCTGAGTGACAGGATAATGATGGTGGGAAAGTAAAAGCTCAGAGGGAAAGAAGCAAGAAAGAACTTTTCTTTTTCTTTTAACCTCACCTTACCTGGTTGTGACCACTGACTAGTAATAAGTGAGCCCAGGTTTTGGGAGTATATAGAAACTGGGGGTACACACCAATAATGGGGTGCTGACTCATACCGGAGCTTCCTGCCCTAAGTGGAGGGAATCTGAAGACTTGGGGTCTCCCATACAGAAGTAAGACTCATACCGGAGCTTCCTGCCCTAAGTGGAGGGAATCTGAAGACTTGGGGGTCACCCATACAGAAGTAAGACTCATACCGGAGCTTCCTGCCCTAAGTGGAGGGAATCTGAAGACTTGGGGTCACCCATACAGAAGTAAGACTCATACCGGAGCTTCCTGCCCTAAGTGGAGGGAATCTGAAGACTTGGGGTCTCCCATACAGAAGTAAGACTCATACCGGAGCTTCCTGCCCTAAGTGGAGGGGAATCTGAAGACTTGGGGGTCACCCATACAGAAGTAAGACTCATACCGGAGCTTCCTGCCCTAAGTGGAGGGAATCTGAAAACTTGGGGGTCTCCCATACAGAAGTAAGACTCATACCGGAGCTTCCTGCCCTAAGTGGAGGGAATCTGAAGACTTGGGGGTCTCCCATACAGAAGTAAGACTCATACCGGAGCTTCCTGCCCTAAGTGGAGGGAATCTGAAGACTTGGGGGTCTCCCATACAGAAGTAAGACTCATACCGGAGCTTCCTGCCCTAAGTGGAGGGAATCTGAAAACTTGGGGTCTCCCATACAGAAGTAAGACTCATACCGGAGCTTCCTGCCCTAAGTGGAGGGAATCTGAAGACTTGGGGGTCTCCCATACAGAAGTAAGACTCATACCGGAGCTTCCTGCCCTAAGTGGAGGGAATCTGAAGACTTGGGGTCACCCATACAGAAGTAAGACTCATACCGGAGCTTCCTGCCCTAAAGTGGAGGGAATCTGAAGACTTGGGGTCACCCATACAGAAGTAAGACTCATACCGGAGCTTCTGCCCTAAGTGGAGGAATCTGAAGACTTGGGGTCACCCATACAGAAGTAAGACTCATACCGGAGCTTCCTGCCCTAAGTGGAGGGAATCTGAAGACTTGGGGTCACCCATACAGAAGTAAGACTCATACCGGAGCTTCCTGCCCTAAGTGGAGGGAATCTGAAGACTTGGGGTCACCCATACAGAAGTAAGACTCATACCGGAGCTTCCTGCCCTAAGTGGAGGGAATCTGAAGACTTGGGGTCTCCCATACAGAAGTAAGACTCATACCGGAGCTTCCTGCCCTAAGTGGAGGGAATCTGAAAACTTGGGGGTCTCCCATACAGAAGTAAGACTCATACCGGAGCTTCCTGCCCTAAGTGGAGGGAATCTGAAGACTTGGGGGTCTCCCATACAGAAGTAAGACTCATACCGGAGCTTCCTGCCCTAAGTGGAGGGAATCTGAAGACTTGGGGTCACCCATACAGAAGTAAGACTCATACCGGAGCTTCCTGCCCTAAGTGGAGGGAATCTGAAGACTTGGGGTCACCCATACAGAAGTAAGACTCATACCGGAGCTTCCTGCCCTAAGTGGAGGGAATCTGAAGACTTGGGGGTCTCCCATACAGAAGTAAGACTCATACCGGAGCTTCCTGCCCTAGCTGGAGGGAATCTGAAGACTTGGGGTCTCCCATACAGAAGTAAGACTCATACCGGAGCTTCCTGCCCTAGCTGGAGGGAATCTGAAGACTTGGGGTCTCCCATACAGAAGTAAGACTCATACCGGAGCTTCCTGCCCTAAGTGGAGGGAATCTGAAGACTTGGGGTCACCCATACAGAAGTAGGACTCATACCGGAGCTTCCTGCCCTAAGTGGAGGGAATCTGAAGACTTGGGGTCTCCCATACAGAAGTAAGACTCATGCTAGAGCTTCCTGCCCTAAGTGGAGGGAATCTGAAGACTTGGGGTCACCCATACAGAAGTGAGACTCATACTGGAGCTTCTTGCCCAAGGTGGAGGGAATCTGAAGACTTGGGGTCACCCATACAGAAGTAAGACTCATACCGGAGCTTCCTGCCCTAAGTGGAGGGAATCTGAAAACTTGGGGGTCTCCCATACAGAAGTAAGACTCATACCGGAGCTTCCTGCCCTAAGTGGAGGGAATCTGAAGACTTGGGGTCACCCATACAGAAGTAAGACTCATACCGGAGCTTCCTGCCCTAAGTGGAGGGAATCTGAAGACTTGGGGGTCTCCCATACAGAAGTGAGACTCATACCGGAGCTTCCTGCCCTAAGTGGAGGGAATCTGAAGACTTGGGGGTCTCCCATACAGAAGTAAGACTCATACCGGAGCTTCCTGCCCTAAGTGGAGGGAATCTGAAGACTTGGGGTCACCCATACAGAAGTGAGACTCATACCGGAGCTTCCTGCCCTAAGTGGAGGGAATCTGAAGACTTGGGGTCACCCATACAGAAGTAAGACTCATACCGGAGCTTCCTGCCCTAAGTGGAGGGAATCTGAAGACTTGGGGTCACCCATACAGAAGTAAGACTCATACCGGAGCTTCCTGCCCTAAGTGGAGGGAATCTGAAGACTTGGGGGTCTCCCATACAGAAGTGAGACTCATACCGGAGCTTCCTGCCCTAGCTGGAGGGAATCTGAAGACTTGGGGTCTCCCATACAGAAGTAAGACTCATACCGGAGCTTCCTGCCCTAAGTGGAGGGAATCTGAAGACTTGGGGTCACCCATACAGAAGTAAGACTCATACCGGAGCTTCCTGCCCTAAGTGGAGGGAATCTGAAGACATGGGGTCACCCATACAGAAGTAGGACTCATACCGGAGGTTCCTGCCCTAAGTGGAGGGAATCTGAAGACTTGGGGTCACCCATACAGAAGTAAGACTCATACTAGAGCTTCCTGCCCTAAGTGGAGGGAATCTGAAGACTTGGGGTCACCCATACAGAAGTAAGACTCATACCGGAGCTTCCTGCCCTAAGTGGAGGGAATCTGAAGACTTGGGGGTCACCCATACAGAAGTAAGACTCATACCGGAGCTTCCTGCCCTAAGTGGAGGGAATCTGAAGACTTGGGGTCACCCATACAGAAGTGAGACTCATACCGGAGCTTCCTGCCCTAAGTGGAGGGAATCTGAAGACTTGGGGGTCTCCCATACAGAAGTGAGACTCATACCGGAGCTTCCTGCCCTAAGTGGAGGGAATCTGAAGACTTGGGGGTCACCCATACAGAAGTAAGACTCATACCGGAGCTTCCTGTCCTAAGTGGAGGGAATCTGAAGACTTGGGGTCACCCATACAGAAGTAAGACTCATACCGGAGCTTCCTGCCCTAAGTGGAGGGAATCTGAAGACTTGGGGTCACCCATACAGAAGTAAGACTCATACCGGAGCTTCCTGCCCTAAGTGGAGGGAATCTGAAGACTTGGGGGTCTCCCATACAGAAGTGAGACTCATACCGGAGCTTCCTGCCCTAAGTGGAGGGAATCTGAAGACTTGGGGTCACCCATACAGAAGTAAGACTCATACCGGAGCTTCCTGCCCTAAGTGGAGGGAATCTGAAGACTTGGGGGTCTCCCATACAGAAGTGAGACTCATACCGGAGCTTCCTGCCCTAAGTGGAGGGAATCTGAAGACTTGGGGTCACCATACAGAAGTAAGACTCATACCGGAGCTTCCTGCCCTAAGTGGAGGGAATCTGAAGACTTGGGGTCACCCATACAGAAGTAAGACTCATACCGGAGCTTCCTGCCCTAAGTGGAGGGAATCTGAAGACTTGGGGTCACCCATACAGAAGTAAGACTCATACCGGAGCTTCCTGCCCTAAGTGGAGGGAATCTGAAGACTTGGGGGTCTCCCATACAGAAGTGAGACTCATACCGGAGCTTCCTGCCCTAAGTGGAGGGAATCTGAAGACTTGGGGTCACCCATACAGAAGTAAGACTCATACCGGAGCTTCCTGCCCTAAGTGGAGGGAATCTGAAGACTTGGGGTCACCCATACAGAAGTAAGACTCATACCGGAGCTTCCTGCCCTAAGTGGAGAGAATCTGAAGACTTGGGGTCACCCATACAGAAGTAAGACTCATACCGGAGCTTCCTGCCCTAAGTGGAGGGAATCTGAAGACTTGGGGTCACCCATACAGAAGTAAGACTCATACCGGAGCTTCTTGCCCTAAGTGGAGGGAATCTGAAGACTTGGGGGTCTCCCATACAGAAGTGAGACTCATACCGGAGCTTCCTGCCCTAAGTGGAGGGAATCTGAAGACTTGGGGTCACCCATACAGAAGTAAGACTCATACTGGAGCTTCCTGCCCTAAGTGGAGGGAATCTGAAGACTTGGGGTCACCCATACAGAAGTAAGACTCATGCTAGAGCTTCCTGCCCTAAGTGGAGGGAATCTGAAGACTTGGGGTCACCCATACAGAAGTGAGACTCATACTGGAGCTTCTTGCCCAAGGTGGAGGGAATCTGAAGACTTGGGGTCACCCATACAGAAGTAAGACTCATACCGGAGCTTCCTGCCCTAAGTGGAGGGAATCTGAAAACTTGGGGGTCTCCCATACAGAAGTAAGACTCATACCGGAGCTTCCTGCCCTAAGTGGAGGGAATCTGAAGACTTGGGGGTCTCCCATACAGAAGTGAGACTCATCCTGGAGCTTCTTGCCCTAAGTGGAGGGAATCTGAAGACTTGGGGGTCTCCCATACAGAAGTGAGACTCATACCGGAGCTTCCTGCCCTAAGTGGAGGGAATCTGAAGACTTGGGGGTCTCCCATACAGAAGTGAGACTCATACCGGAGCTTCCTGCCCTAAGTGGAGGGAATCTGAAGACTTGGGGGTCTCCCATACAGAAGTAAGACTCATACCGGAGCTTCCTGCCCTAAGTGGAGGGAATCTGAAGACTTGGGGTCACCCATACAGAAGTAAGACTCATACCGGAGCTTCCCTGCCCTAAGTGGAGGGAATCTGAAGACTTGGGGTCACCCATACAGAAGTTAGACTCATACCGGAGCTTCCTGCCCTAAGTGGAGGGAATCTGAAGACTTGGGGGTCTCCCATACAGAAGTGAGACTCATACCGGAGCTTCCTGCCCTAGCTGGAGGGAATCTGAAGACTTGGGGTCTCCCATACAGAAGTAAGACTCATACCGGAGCTTCCTGCCCTAAGTGGAGGGAATCTGAAGACTTGGGGTCACCCATACAGAAGTAAGACTCATACGGAGCTTCCTGCCCTAAGTGGAGGGAATCTGAAGACTTGGGGTCACCCATACAGAAGTAAGACTCATACCGGAGCTTCCTGCCCTAAGTGGAGGGAATCTGAAGACTTGGGGTCACCCATACAGAAGTAAGACTCATACCGGAGCTTCCTGCCCTAAGTGGAGGGAATCTGAAGACTTGGGGTCTCCCATACAGAAGTGAGACTCATACCGGAGCTTCCTGCCCTAAGTGGAGGGAATCTGAAGACTTGGGGTCACCCATACAGAAGTAGGACTCATACCAGAGCTTCCTGCCCTAAGTGGAGGGAATCTGAAGACTTGGGGTCACCCATACAGAAGTAAGACTCATACTAGAGCTTCCTGCCCTAAGTGGAGGGAATCTGAAGACTTGGGGTCACCCATACAGAAGTAAGACTCATACCGGAGCTTCCTGCCCTAAGTGGAGGGAATCTGAAGACTTGGGGGTCACCCATACAGAAGTAAGACTCATACCGGAGCTTCCTGCCCTAAGTGGAGGGAATCTGAAGACTTGGGGTCACCCATACAGAAGTAAGACTCATACCGGAGCTTCCTGCCCTAAGTGGAGGGAATCTGAAGACTTGGGGGTCTCCCATACAGAAGTGAGACTCATACCGGAGCTTCCTGCCCTAAGTGGAGGGAATCTGAAGACTTGGGGTCACCCATACAGAAGTAAGACTCATACCGGAGCTTCCTGCCCTAAGTGGAGGGAATATGAAGACTTGGGGTCACCCATACAGAAGTAAGACTCATACTGGAGCTTCTTGCCCTAGGTGGAGGGAATCTGAAGACTTGGGGTCACCATACTTGACAAATTATCCCGGGAGTGGGGGTGTCTGTAGAGAAATAGAGTCTTGCTCTCACATAGGTAAGTGTCCCTTGCATCCCTTACTTTGGCGGTGAGATCCCTTCCACAATACCCAGTTGCACAGGTCTATGATGAGACCGTGTTGCCTCATTACATCAGAACCAATGACAGTTCCTTCATGCGTTGGAGAAAGCCACAGACATTGTTCTACACGGAGATCCCCCAGCGTCACTGTGACTGGCACAGACAGTCTGGACACCACCTCCTGCCCCCCTAAGCCTTTCAGAATGTTAATCCCACCCAAGGGGTTTTCTTTCAGATCTAAATCAGTTATAGAGACGGCTGAACCTGTGTCCAGAAGGATCTTGGTGCAATAACCCTCAACTGCCCCTTGGATAATGGGTCTTCCCTCTCGGTCCTTCTTTATGTAACATACGATTGATATTGGAGGTTCCGGATGGCTACATAAACCCGGGGTCTCTTGCCCTCTGCATTTGATGGTATTTTCCACCTTCCCACATACGGGGCATCTCCCCACAAACATTCCACGTCCCCAAGCATTCATCATCTCCTGGACTCTTTTGTGTCTTCTGTGGCTTGTAGGACACAAGTCCTGTCCAGTCCGATCCAATAAAATATTTACAAACCCTTTGAATGAATTAGCACGTATGAGGGCCATCCTTGTTGCATGGTCTAGGGAGGCACGTTTATTTGCCTTTGAATATACAAAATGGCGGGACATGTCTGGGTGGGGGCAAGCATCTTGATAACGTGCCAAATATTTATGACTAAATAGCACTGGGTCATCTCCATTCATATAATCAGCTCTCCCTAAGGATATGGGGCCACTAGCGGCCCAACTGCCCTGGGGTTTTTTTTCCCTTTGCCCTGAACACACCCATCCTTTGTAGGCGCCAGATGGATCCCCCTTGCCTTTACCCCTTGAAGACTTGCATTGTGGAGAAAGGAAGGACATCCCTTGGGTAAGGGTTCTAGAGCCGCCCAAAGTATTCTGGGATTGCTCTTTCTTGCACGTTCCATCTATCTCCCTCTCACCAGAAAGGAAATAATCCTGAGAAAATTCCTCCTGTGGCCGATCAGCTCCTCCATGTAAAGTGACTCGGCCAGTGGGAAACATATCTGTGCCACCATGAAGAACTTCCCAAGTCAACTTTATGTTGAGCTTTTAATACTTTTTGGAAACTGTTATGAAGTCAAAGCTCCTTACCTTTATGTAATTCTGCCGGGCTCGCTCAGAAAGCTGACATTCACAAGGGAATCCTGGGAAGGAGGAAGAAACCTGACCAACTGGGTTGGACCAACTGCTGGACAAAATGAAGAAGAAGAGGGCTATTGTCTGTAACGCAGAGAGTAGATGTGGAGAAGAAGAACATTGGGGGTGTAACTACAGATGGAGCAGACCCTGCGGTTGTGGGGCCCTCCTGGGGCCCAGGAGGATAGGGGGCCCATGAGGGTAAGGGGGCCCAGGAGGGTAAGGGGGGCCAGGAGGGTAGGGGGCCCAGGAGGGTAGGGGGCCCAGGAGGGTAAGGGGGCCCAGGAGGGTAGGGGGGCCAGGAGGGTAAGGGGGCCCAGGAGGGTAGGGGTGCCCAGGAGGGTAGGGGGGCCCAGGAGGGTAGGGGTGCCCAGGAGGGTAAGGGGGCCCCAGGAGGGTAGGGGGCCAGGAGGGTAAGGGGGCCCAGGAGGGTAGGGGTGCCCAGGAGGGGTAAGGGGGCCCAGGAGGGTAGGGGTGCCCAGGAGGGTAGGGGTGCCCAGGAGGGTAAGGGGGCCCAGGAGGGTAGGGGGGCCCAGGAGGGTAAGGGGGCCCAGGAGGGTAGGGGTGCCCAGGAGGGTAGGGGTGCCCAGGAGGGTAGGGGTGCCCAGGAGGGTAAGGGGGCCCAGGAGGGTAGGGGGCCCAGGAGGGTAAGGGGGCCCAGGAGGGTAAAGGGGGCTCAGGAGGGTAAGGGGGCCCAGGAGGGTAAGGGGGCCCAGGAGGGTAGGGGTGCCCAGGAGGGTAGGGGTGCCCAGGAGGGTAAGGGGGCCCAGGAGGGTAGGGGGCCCAGGAGGGTAAGGGGGCCCAGGAGGGTAAGGGGGCTCAGGAGGGTAGGGGGGCCCAGGAGGGTAAGGGGGCCCAGGAGGGTAGGGGGGCCCAGGAGGGTAGGGGGGCCCAGGAGGGTAAGGGGGGCCCAGGAGGGTAGGGGTGCCCAGGAGGGTAGGGGGGCCCAGGAGGGTAAGGGGGCCCAGGAGGGTAAGGGGGCCCAGGAGGGTAGGGGTGCCCAGGAGGGTAGGGGGGCCCAGGAGGGTAAGGGGGCCCAGGAGGGTAAGGGGGCCCAGGAGGGTAGGGGTGCCCAGGAGGGTAGGGGGGCCCAGGAGGGTAGGGGTGCCCAGGAGGGTAGGGGGGCCCAGGAGGGTAAGGGGGCCCAGTAGCGCTCTAATGAATGAGCAATTATAATGTATCTTTGTAGAATAAGTCAACTAGCCAATGTTAGGTGCCCTAAATTGAATTTGTGTGGGGCCCCACTATAGTCCACTACACTAATGGGGTATTTTATTTTTTGCAATAGAAATCATGAATTTGAATTACAGTGAAAAAAAACGCAAGTCTTGTCGATGTCTGGGAGATGTCTGTGGCTTGTTGACCCATTAGGGTGCTTTTCTGAGACAATTTGCAATTGGTCTTCATTTATTATTATCTGTGGTTTTTGAGTTACTTGGCTTTATATTCAGCGGCTCTCCAGTTTGGAATTTCCGCAGCTCTTTTGGTTGCTAGGGTCCAAATTACCTTAGCAACCAGGCACTGATTTAAATGAGGGGCTGGAATACAAATAGGGGAGAGGGCTTTAATATAAAAATGAGTAATACAAAGTAGCCATGGCAATAACATTGCAGCCTTATAGAGCGTTTGTCTTTTGGATGTTGGGGTCAGTGACCCCCACTTGAAAGCTGGAGGGAGTCAGGAGAAGAAGGCAAATAATTCAAAAACTTTAAAAAAGAAAAAAATGAAGACCAATTGAGAAGTTGCTTAGAATTAACAATTCTATGGCACACTAACAGTTGCTTGTATGAGTTACATACTGGGGGACATTTGTCAACACTGGGCAACTTTGCCCTGGGCAGTAACCCATAGCAACCTATCAGAGATTGGATTTTCCCAGCCAGCTGCAGGTAGAACAAATGAAGGCAACAATTGTATTGGTCGCCATGAGTTACTGCCCACTGTTGATAAATGACCCCCACTGTATATACCTGCCAGATAATATTGATAATCTGCACTGATCAAGTTAAAGAAATGTATATAAACAACAGCTTTAAGACAAAATGGCAAAAATACACTTTTTATTGTGAACAACAGCTAAGGCCAATGGTACATAAAGCAACATGATTTAGCACAGGCCCCAGGGCATTTAGGGCAATGGCAAATGGGTGTTTTGTCCCCCCTTAATACCCCTTGGTTATGTAGAGCAGCCCCCTTAATACCCCTTGGTTATGTAGAGCAGCCCCCTTAATACCCCTTGGTTATGTAGAGCAGCCCCCCTTAATACCCCTTGGTTATGTAGAGAAGCCCCCCTTAATACCCTTGGTTATGTAGAGCAGCCCCCCTTAATACCCCTTGGTTATGTAGAGAAGCCCCCCTTAATACCCTTGGTTATGCAGAGAAGCCCCCCTTAATACCCCTTGGTTATGCAGAGAAGCCCCCCTTAATACCCCTTGGTTATGCAGAGAAGCCCCCCTTAATACCCCTTGGTTATGTAGAGAAGCCCCCCTTAATACCCCTTGGTTATGTAGAGTAGTCCCCCTTAATACCCCTTGGTTATGTAGAGAAGCCCCCCTTAATACCCCTTGGTTATGTAGAGAAGCCCCCCTTAATACCCCTTGGTTATGTAGAGAAGCCCCCCTTAATACCCCTTGGTTATGTAGAGTAGTCCCCCTTAATACCCCTTGGTTATGTAGAGAAGCCCCCCTTAATACCCCTTGGTTATGTAGAGCAGCCCCCCTTAATACCCCTTGGTTATGTAGAGCAGCCCCCCTTAATACCCCTTGGTTATGCAGAGAAGCCCCTCTTAATACCCCTTGGTTATGTAGAGAAGCCCCCCTTAATACCCCTTGGTTATGTAGAGCAGCCCCCCTTAATACCCCTTGGTTATGTAGAGCAGCCCCCCTTAATACCCCTTGGTTATGTAGAGCAGTCCCCCTTAATACCCCTTGGTTATGCAGAGAAGCCCCCCTTAATACCCCTTGGTTATGTAGAGCAGCCCCCTCTTAATAAGCATTGGTTGCGTAAAGCAGCTCCCCTTTAATACCCCTTGGTTGTGTGGAATAGTTTCCCTTTATACCTCTTTGTTAAGGTCCGGAACCCCCCCCCTTAATACCCCTTGGTTATGTAGAGCAGCCCCCCTTAATACCCCTTGGTTATGCAGAGAAGCCCCCCTTAATACCCCTTGGTTATGTAGAGAAGCCCCCCTTAATACCCCTTGGTTATGCAGAGAAGCCCCCCTTAATACCCCTTGATTATGCAGAGAAGCCCCCCTTAATACCCCTTGATTATGCAGAGAAGCCCCCCTTAATACCCCTTGGTTATGCAGAGAAGCCCCCCTTAATACCCCTTGATTATGCAGAGAAGCCCCCCTTAATACCCCTTGGTTATGTAGAGCAGCCCCCCTTAATACCCCTTGGTTATAGAGAGCAGTCCCCCTTAATACCCCTTGTTTATGCAGAGAAGCCCCCCTTAATACCCCTTGGTTATGCAGAGAAGCCCCCCTTAATACCCTTGGTTATGTAGAGCAGCCCCCCTTAATACCCCTTGGTTATGTAGAGCAGCCCCCCTTAATACCCCTTGGTTATGCAGAGAAGCCCCCCTTAATACCCCTTGGTTATGTAGCACAGCCCCCCTTAATACCCCTTGGTTATGCAGAGAAGCCCCCCTTAATACCCCTTGGTTATGCAGAGAAGCCCCCCTTAATACCCCTTGGTTATGTAGAGCAGCCCCCCTTAATACCCCTTGGTTATGCAGAGAAGCCCCCCTTAATACCCCTTGGTTATGTAGCACAGCCCCCCTTAATACCCCTTGGTTATGCAGAGAAGCCCCCCTTAATACCCCTTGGTTATGTAGAGCAGCCCCCCTTAATACCCCTTGGTTATGCAGAGAAGCCCCCCTTAATACCCCTTGGTTATGTAGAGCAGCCCCCCTTAATACCCCTTGGTTATGTAGAGCAGCCCCCTTAATACCCCTTGGTTATGTAGAGCAGCCCCCTTAATACCCCTTGGTTATGAAGAGAAGCCCCCCTTAATACCCCTTGGTTATGTAGAGAAGCCCCCCTTAATACCCCTTGGTTATGCAGAGAAGCCCCCCTTAATACCCCTTGGTTATGAAGAGAAGCCCCCCTTAATACCCCTTGGTTATGTAGAGAAGCCCCCCTTAATACCCCTTGGTTATGTAGAGCAGCCCCCCTTAATACCCCTTGGTTATGTAGAGCAGCCCCCCTTAATACCCCTTGGTTATGTAGAGCAGCCCCCCTTAATACCCCTTGGTTATGTAGAGCAGCCCCTCTTAATACCCCTTGGTTATGTAGAGCAGCCCCTCTTAATACCCCTTGGTTATGTAGAGAAGCCCCCCTTAATACCCCTTGGTTATGTAGAGAAGCCCCCCTTAATACCCCTTGGTTATGTAGAGCAGCCCCCCTTAATACCCCTTGGTTATGTAGAGAAGCCCCCCTTAATACCCCTTGGTTATGTAGAAATGACTATATATATATATATATATATATAAATGAACATACATACAATAGGTGCTACTGAGTGTCTACAGCTATAGGATCTATTATCCGGAATGCTTGGTTTTCCGGATGACCCCCCAAACCATTGGGCAGGGACAGCCCCATAATAACGCCTCCTTTCATTAGAAAATCTGGGCGCCCCCCCCATAGTACCCGATGCAATGCTGCAGAACTACAACTTTAGCTGTCAGGGAATGCTGGGAGTTGTAGTGCCACAGCCACATCTCGGGCATCTGTGAGCAAATTCTATATATGCCATAACCAAAAGCTTATTTTCCTAGGTATTAAGCACCCAATAGTCATGTTTATCTACACTGGGTGTTTGGGTGCTCCTGTTGGCACCCTTGGGTCCATGGCCCCTGTTACTGATTCGTTAGTATGGGGGGGATACTATGGCCAATGAGTGCTTGAAATCACAGCACTGCACTCCCTTTTATTATATATCATTATTCCCCTCTCAAGATTCCCCCCATTAATTAGGGAAGAAATAATTTCATATAATAAAAGGTAACGCAGCGCTGGGGTTCTAGGTTCTAGGTACCTGGAGAGGAGGAGGAGAAGGTTCCCTCTATCTTCCTATCATCACCAGCAATAAACCCTCAAATTCCTAGAAAAATCTCTAAGGTGTAAAACATAACATTTTATTTTCCATTTAAACTACATACACAAACACATATACAGGGCAAGGACCTGTTATCCAGAATGCTTGGCACCTGGGGCTTTCCAGATAAGGGATCTTTCTATAATTTGGATCACAATACCATCAGTCTGCTAAAAATCCATTTGAACGTTAAATAAACCCAATAGGATTGTGTTGCCTGGGACCAAGTGCAACGTCCTGTTTTATTATAACAGAGAAATAGGAAATCATTTTTAAAAATTGAAATTATTGTTAATATTTCTGTAATTCGGAGCTTTCTGGATAATGGGTTTCCGGAAAACGATCCTATACCTATATATATAAATATACATACACACACAAGTATATACATACAATATGTAATGTAATAAAGTAATATATATAATATATACAGTGTATAGATTATATATACACAGAATATACATAAACTACATGGCAAGTCATTTCTAATATTCCCAATATACAATATATCTAAAATAAATGATCAGTATATACAGGTACAGGCAGATTTAAGGCAATTAAGAGCCAATCATGTCACACCAATTACACATAAGGCATCAGGCTAGAAGGACACTATGTGGTGTAGCCAGAGAGATCCGGTATAGCTGTGGGTATAGCTGTGGGTATGGCTGTGGGTATGGCTGTGGGTATGGCTGTGGGTATGGCTGTGGGTATGGCTGTGGGTATAGCTGTGGGTATGGCTGTGGGTATAGCTGTGGGTATAGCTGTGGGTATGGCTGTGGGTATAGCTGTGGGTATGGCTGTGGGTATAGCTGTGGGTATAGCTGTGGGTATAGCTGTGGGTATAGCTGTGGGTATGGCTGTGGGTATGGCTGTGGGTATAGCTGTGGGTATAGCTGTGGGTATGGCTGTGGGTATAGCTGTGGGTATAGCTGTGGGTATAGCTGTGGGTATAGCTGTGGGTATAGCTGTGGATATGGCTGTGGGTATAGCTGTGGGTATAGCTGTGGGTATAGCTGTGGGTATGGCTGTGGGTATAGCTGTGGGTATAGCTGTGGGTATAGCTGTGGGTATGGCTGTGGGTATGGCTGTGGGTATAGCTGTGGGTATGGCTGTGGGTATAGCTGTGGGTATAGCTGTGGGTATAGCTGTGGGTATAGCTGTGGATATGGCTGTGGGTATAGCTGTGGGTATAGCTGTGGGTATGGCTGTGGGTATGGCTGTGGGTATAGCTGTGGGTATAGCTGTGGGTATGGCTGTGGGCATAGCTGTGGGTATAGCTGTGGGTATGGCTGTGGGTATAGCTGTGGGTATGGCTGTGGGTATGGCTGTGGGTATGGCTGTGGGTATAGCTGTGGGTATAGCTGTGGGTATGGCTGTGGGTATAGCTGTGGGTATAGCTGTGGGTATGGCTGTGGGTATAGCTGTGGGTATAGCTGTGGGTATGGCTGTGGGTATAGCTGTGGGTATAGCTGTGGGTATGGCTGTGGGTATAGCTGTGGGTATAGCTGTGGGTATAGCTGTGGGTATAGCTGTGGGTATGGCTGTGGGTATGGCTGTGGGTATAGCTGTGGGTATGGCTGTGGGTATAGCTGTGGGTATAGCTGTGGGTATAGCTGTGGGGTAACTGGGGGTGCAGCAGGGTAACACTATAATGAAGTAAGAAAGTGAGATACTTACAGAGAAGAGTCCCCCCAAACGTACGGCTGTGCCCCGCTCTGCCACGCTCGCAAGCTGACCCCCTTCAGGGGTATGAGAGGGTTCCGTGGAACAGAGCTTAAGGCTCCCAAGTCAGAATATATATATATAAAGATATATACACTGTACAATGTACATGTCCAGAGACACAATAAATAAGAGGAAATGATAGATATAAAAGGCTAAGAAAATAAAGCACAAGCCGACCACAAGATGTTTCCCTGTGCCACGGGGCATATAGGGAGCAGCCTTCTGTGTTACTATTGGGCAAGGTGCAGTGTGCCCGGAGTCAGGCTTACTGAGCCCTTATATAGGGGGGACCAATAACCTGTTTTGCATGATTATAGACTGTCACGGTTCCGCAGCGCTGACGTCAGCCTGTAGGTGGCAGTGTTGGGCGAATGCATTTCTCTCTGGAATAAAACACACAGACATTGCATTACATGAGGGCTTTCGGTGCGACGGAATACACATGGATAATTCTGCAAGCTCCGCACAGTTTTACACTTAATTCTAACGTGCTGATTCCTGATATTTAGTGCATCACTGGAATTAATGATTTCTGATTGGCTCCTCAGCTATAGTATAACAGGTATAGTATAGTATAGTTACCCAGCGTGCCAAAGGCATCAAGACACTCATTAAACCTGCATGTTGCCCACTTAGTGCAACAGATTGGGGGGGGTTCTTCCTGTTTCAGCACAATAATGGCCCCCGTGTCTGCTCCATAGGCTGAGAAGGGAAGAACCTGACTGTTCAACCCAAATGGATGAATTGTAACCCCGACTGTGGAGGGCCTGATCCCCAATATCCGTGCCCAACCCAGACAAGGCAACTAACCCGAATTTGTGGGCATTGCCCGCATTTAGTACCCCTCACGCGGTCCCCCGTAGCAACAAGTCAGTCGTCTGTTAATCCGCTGTCGGTAATCTCCACCGAATTCCGGGTTCGGTTCAGGATTCTGCCTTTTTCAGCAGGATTCGGATTCGCCCGTATCCATGGTCCTGGGTGAACCCAATCCGAATCTTTAAAATCATGTGACTTTCATCACATAAACACGGAAGTGAAAGATTTTTCGCTGGTTCTTTTTAACCCTTCTTTACCTTCGTTTGTATATGCAGCTTAGGATTTGGTTCGGTATTCGGCCGAATCTTTCACGACAGATTCAGGGTTCGGCCGAATACCAAAATAATGGATTCGGTGCATCCCTAATAGATTTTACCCAAAGTCCTCTGATACCCGCCTGAAGCATTAGAACGGCTGGGGGTCAGGAAAAGCTCAACCTGCAACCGACCCTAGCTCCCCCAAATGCCCTTTATTGGACCCGTACCCAACCCGTACCCATATATTTCCACTCTGTCCGTACCTTCTGTGCACGACTTAGGTTAAAAGACAGGGAAAGAGTGTAAGTCCCGAGTCTGACCCAACCCGAACCCTCACTGTTCACCCAAATCCCAACCCTAACCCACCCGACCTAAGGGTAAACCCACCCATCCCTACTGCATTGCTTGTTGTAAAGCACTTTGAGCCCAAGGCAAGAAAATCCCTTTATAAATAATACCCCTACCCTTAGCAGGGTGGAGTCAGAATGGGGGTAGAACTGGGCACCTCTGGCTAAAACTCACTCAGATCCCTTCGGGTCCAAGCTGCCATCTCTTCCATATTAACGGACGCACATCCCATCACCAATAATCCAACATGTAGCACGAACCTTCCCAGAAGCATAGGGGTTGCAAAGGGAGGGGCAACTGCGCTTGAATCCCCTTGGCTTGGGGAGGTTGGACTAGTGGGGGCCCCCAAACCTTTGCCCATAGAGTGTAACATAAGCGAATGCTCTGTATCAGACAAATAGGATCACGTCACCCACAATTCTCAGTTGCCAAAGGGCCGATTCCAGAAGGAAGTAAAGTCAGCAGAGCCGTCAGCCAATCCCATGCCAGGAGGGTGATACTGATCCACTCGGGGCTAATTCCGTCCTGTAATTGGGAAATATATAAATAGGAAATAACATATCAATTGTTTAGGGAACATGGGAAATGTTTCACGCACGACTCTCAAATGGGGGTCACTGACCCCGGCAGCCAGAAACTAAGTGACAGCAGCACTGAGTATGTGCTGTGAAAAAGCAGAAAAGAAGATGGGGGGCTACTGGGGCATCTGTGGGTGCCTTGGGCTGGTACAGAACCCAAAAACATAACAGGGGTCATTTATAAATGCAGAGAAAAAGTGCATTTTGATGCAAACACCTAGATGGGGTTTAATGCACAACTGAATATGGGGAGAAGTGTGGGGGTGCAACTGTGCTTGCAGGGACCCCTAAAGTGTAGCTTTCCTACTTCTCTGTTAAGGCTTACTTTCCCTTTAATACTGTGCTGAGCCAATTAAAATTCTGCTTTACACTCAAGCCCTAATTGGAGGATGCGGCGTTTGGCCACATAATCCAATTAAGCATTTGGCGAGTTCCTAATTAGAATGGTGCCGGCGTGTTTATTTACACACACGTTTATTGCGGCTAAATCGGTAAACACTTCCAGCGAGAACAGAAAATGTGTTTACGGGAAGGGAAGAAAGGCTCAGCGTGTAGCAAACAGGCTTTTGTGCCAGCCGCGGGGGGAAGCTCAGGCCAAAGGCAGTGATTTGCACAAATGGCACAGAAACTTTCTTACCTTTCTCTTCTGTTCCCAGAGGTTTAACTCTTCAATTCCCGGGCACAGAGCCGCCATGGAAAGGTTTCTGCTGCACTTTAGCCTCTATCAGAGATCAGAGAGGGATAAAGGAAAGGTGTAATTAACCCACAATAGGAAGAAGCTGACACTCGCATTCTCTCCCGTACCCTAGAGGTGTGTGGTGAATCCCTACAAGGTGCCCCTGCCGCTGGGCAGATACTGGGCGGGTAATAATGCCCAAAAACTGCATTGAAAGTCAAATGTTATTCCAATTTAAATGGTTTGTTCCCCTTTAACATTAGCATGATGTGGAGAGTAAAGGTAACCAAACATTGGTTTTCTCGCCCGCGGCTATTCTTTTCTCGCCCGCGGCTATTCTTTTGTTGCGCGGCTATTCTTTTGTTGCGCGGCTATTCTTTTCTCACCCGCGGCTATTCTTTTGTCGCCCGGTTATTCTTTTGTCGCCCGCGGCTATTCTTTTCTCGCCCGGGGCTATTCTTTTCTCACCAGCGGCTATTCTTTTGTCGCGCAGCTATTCTTTTCTCGCCCGCGGCTATTCTTTTCTCGCCCGCGGCTATTCTTTTCTCGACCGCGGCTATTCTTTTGTCTCGCGGCTATTCTTTTCTCGCCCGCGGTTATTCTTTTGACGCGCAGCTATTCTTTTCTCACCCACGGCTATTCTTTTGTCGCGCGGCTATTCTTTTCTCACCCGCGGCTATTCTTTTCTCACCCGCGGCTATTCTTTTCTTGTCCACGGCTATTCTTTTGTCGCCCGCAGCTATTCTTTTGTCACGTAGCTATTCTTTTCTCGCCCGCGGCTATTCTTTTCTCGCCCGCGGCTATTCTTTTCTCGCCCGCGGCTATTCTTTTCTCGCCCGCGGCTATTCTTTTCTCGCCTGCGGCTATTCTTTTCTTGTCCACGGCTATTCTTTTGTCGCCCGCAGCTATTCTTTTGTCACGCAGCTATTCTTTTGTCACGCAGCTATTCTTTTTTCGCCCGCGGCTATTCTTTTGTTGCATGACTATTCTTTTCTCGCCCGTGCCTATTCTTTTCTCGCCCGTGCCTATTCTTTTCTTGCCTGTGCCTATTCTTTTGTCGCCTGTGACTATTCTTTTGTCGCCTGTGACTATTCTTTTTTTACACCCGCGACTATTCTTTTTTTACACCCGCAACAATTTTTGGACCGCCGCGAATCCATGCCTGGCGAAAGATTTAGTCCATCACTACTTATGGAACATACAGACACCCAGGGGCATTATTCCCCTACACACATATACATGTGTGCCTATAGGTCCAATGGTGCTTATAATATAGGGAAATGCAGAAGCCCATATGGCTATACTTCATATCATGAAAGCAGCAACCACTCTGGGCATATAAGCACTCAAGCAGCTCCCCAGGGGTCACAAAGTTTAGAAGGAAAAAGAACTTCAAAGTTACATTAAAGGAAAACAATCTGTTGGTTAAGTGTTCATTCCTGGGGTGTAGTTTTCCTTTAATTTGCAGGAAAGCAAAGTACTTAGAACTGTTAAGCAGTAATGCAGGGCTTTAAATGGAAAAGAGTGCCCACAAGGAGCAGCAGCCTGGCACAGTGGGAGTAAGCTAGGCACTTAGCTGGGCAGGGATCCCTTTTAGAGACCACTTAGGAAAGGCAGAAATAGCAGTTAATGTAATAAACATGCAGAGCTGACGAGACATGTACCCAAACTGGCAGTTAGTCATGTTTATGCAAGGCCGTGCCACTGCCACTGCACAAAACGAGGAGGCCGTAAGTCAGAGGCTAATGTTCATACGGGGGCAGCTGATGGAAAATCAATTAAGGGGTCGAGGCAGGATAGTAGGTCCATTTCCAGCCCCCCCTTACCGGTGGGGGCTCAGTAAGGTCACCTTTAGTCACTGATGGCACAAACGGGCATTTACGTTCTGTACAATAACAGGCATTTAATCAAACGAGGAGAGATGGTCAGAAAGAAGGGTACAAGGAGCCAGGGTGGCACCATGGACACATTCTGTCTGCCACCCTTGCACCCTGATAGCTTCAAATTAACAGGGTGCTATGTCAGTGGCCAATGTTATGGGTGATGCATGGAAATAACAGCACCTACTTACCTGGGGGGCCCAAAGGATCTGAGTCACCCATGCTAAGAGGCAGGATTTGCAGATCTGGGTTCCCAGGCAAGAGCACCCACACGTCTGTTTGCAGATCTGGGTTCCCAGGCAAGAGCACCCACACGTCTGTTTGCAGATCTGGGTTCCCAGGCAAGAGCACCCACACGTCTGTTTGCAGATCTGGGTTCCAAGGCAAGAGCACCCACATGTCTGTTTGCAGATCTGGGTTCCAAGGCAAGAGCACCCACATGTCTGTTTGCAGATCTGGGTTCCAAGGCAAGAGCACCCACATGTCTGTTTGCAGATCTGGGTTCCAAGGCAAGAGCACCCACATGTCTATTTGCAGATCTGGGTTCCAAGGCAAGAGCACCCACACGTCTGTTTGCAGATCTGGGTTCCAAGGCAAGAGCACCCACATGTCTGTTTGCAGATCTGGGTTCCAAGGCAAGAGCACCCACACGTCTATTTGCAGATCTGGGTTCCAAGGCAAGAGCACCCACACGTCTATTTGCAGATCTGGGTTCCAAGGCAAGAGCACCCACATGTCTATTTGCAGATCTGGGTTCCCAGGCAAGAGCACCCACACGTCTATTTGCAGATCTGGGTTCCCTGTCAAGAGCACCCACATGTCTGTTTGCAGATCTGGGTTCCAAGGCAAGAGCACCCACATGACTGTTTGCAGATCTGGGTTCCCTGGCAAGAACACCCACACATCTGTTTGCAGATCTGGGTTCCAAGGCAAGAGCACCCACACGTCTATTTGCAGATCTGGGTTCCCAGGCAAGAGCACCCACACGTCTATTTGCAGATCTGGGTTCCAAGGCAAGAGCACCCACACGTCTATTTGCAGATCTGGGTTCCAAGGCAAGAGCACCCACACGTCTATTTGCAGATCTGGGTTCCCAGGCAAGAGCACCCACATGACTGTTTGCAGATCTGGGTTCCCTGGCAAGAGCACCCACATGTCTGTTTGCAGATCTGGGTTCCAAGGCAAGAGCACCCACATGTCTGTTTGCAGATCTTGGTTCCAAGGCAAGAGCACCCACATGTCTGTTTGCAGATCTGGTTTCCAAGGCAAGAGCACCCACATGACTGTTTGCAGATCTGGGTTCCCTGGCAAGAGCACCCACACGTCTGTTTGCAGATCAGGGTTCCAAGGCAAGAGCACCCACAATTCTGCCCGACCTGCTGGGGAGGAGATAAAAAGAGAGACGGGGTTTAGAGAGAACCAATAGGAGGCCAGTTTGGAAGATGATGAGACGGAAATGGACAATTGAAAAGTTCTTTTGACCAAGTAAACCCAAGCAAACCCGTCATCTGCCCCCCAAAAATAAGGCGAGATGTTACTGGGCCCCAATTCAGGGCCTCAAAACATTGATAAGTTGACCAATTTTACCAAATATATTGAAATTGCTCGTTAATTAGGGCGTGGCTGGGCCCCGTGCAACTGCAGGGTCTGCCTCCCCGGTAGCCTCGCCTATGGGCAAATCATCAGGAGCCATTAAAGGCATATTTATATAGCTGCCAAGTTCATACAAGTGGCTAAGGTGCACCATGTGTCACTTGGGCCCCCACGTGCTCCTGCAAGGCATTCTGGGAAGCAAAATGGCTCCCTAGCACCTCCACACTAATTAAATGCTGCACGAGTGTATATATAGGAGCAACAAGCCATTCCTGGGGAGGGGAGGGACTGGATGTATGGGCGACTAGGGCCAGCCCTGTTAGTAAATGCAGGTAGTGGGGGCGGAGCCTAAGCCAAGCAGGCTGTTCAGCTTTGCACCTTGCCAGTATCCAGGGATCATGGTGAGTGTGCTGGAGGAAGGCTGCCTCTCCCGGGGCTTTGCGCTCATTGGGCTCATTACTGTGGGCTACGTAGCCATCACCCAAGGCTGGAGGATACTCTGCGGCTTCAGAGCCCACTTTGTGTCCCACTGGTGGAAGCCCAACCTCAGGCAGTATGGAACCTGGGCCGGTAAGTGCCTCATTGTGTGTGTGTGTTGCACCGACGCTGTGGCATTTGTCTACTCTGTATGTTACCCGACCACTTCCGATTGTAAGCTCTGCGGGGCAGGGACCTCCTTCCCATCTATACAGGCAGCAGCGTAGCCGCCTAAGGCTCACTGTGTTTGCAGATTAACAAGCTGTTTACCCTGATAGGTTAATGTCCACACATACAAGTTAATACAAAATCTTGACCTGAAATGGAATGTTTTACAGAGCCGGCTAAGTGCTTTATTATAGCTTATCACTCTCCTACCCGCCGAGATAATAGGCCACTTCTGTACCATGCCAGCGGGTATAGTATTACTAGTATTACAGGCAGACTGTTGCGCTGTGAAGCCACATAAAGCAGAATGCTCTGTTATACAGATAGCTAGAATCTCAGCCATAAAGCAGGGCAGGACTGCTGCTTACAATGGGGGGATCAGATAGGATCTGTGCCACTGTGACAGAATGCTCTGTTATACAGATAGCTAGAATCTCAGCCATAAAGCAGGGCAGGACTGCTGCTTACAATGGGGGGATCAGATAGGATCTGTGCCACTGTGACAGAATGCTCTGTTATACAGATAGCTAGAATCTCAGCCATAAAGCAGGGCAGGACTGCTGCTTACAATGGGGGGATCAGATAGGATCTGTGCCACTGTGACAGAATGCTCTGTTATACAGATAGCTAGAATCTCAGCCATAAAGCAGGGCAGGACTGCTGCTTACAATGGGGGGATCAGATAGGATCTGTGCCACTGTGACAGAATGCTCTGTTATACAGATAGCTAGAATCTCAGCCATAAAGCAGGGCAGGGCTGCTGCTTACAATGGGGGGGATCAGATAGGATCTGTGCCACTGTGACAGAATGCTCTGTTATACAGATAGCTAGAATCTCAGCCATAAAGCAGGGCAGGACTGCTGCTTACAATGGGGGGATCAGATAGGATCTGTGCCACTGTGACAGAATGCTCTGTTATACAGATAGCTAGAATCTCAGCCATAAAGCAGGGCAGGACTGCTGCTTACAATGGGGGGATCAGATAGGATCTGTGCCACTGTGACAGAATGCTCTGTTATACAGATAGCTAGAATCTCAGCCATAAAGCAGGGCAGGACTGCTGCTTACAATGGGGGGATCAGATAGGATCTGTGCCACTGTGACAGAATGCTCTGTTATACAGATAGCTAGAATCTCAGCCATAAAGCAGGGCAGGACTGCTGCTTACAATGGGGGGATCAGATAGGATCTGTGCCACTGTGACAGAATGCTCTGTTATACAGATAGCTAGAATCTCAGCCATAAAGCAGGGCAGGGCTGCTGCTTACAATGGGGGGGATCAGATAGGATCTGTGCCACTGTGACAGAATGCTCTGTTATACAGATAGCTAGAATCTCAGCCATAAAGCAGGGCAGGACTGCTGCTTACAATGGGGGGATCAGATAGGATCTGTGCCACTGTGACAGAATGCTCTGTTATACAGATAGCTAGAATCTCAGCCATAAAGCAGGGCAGGACTGCTGCTTACAATGGGGGGGTCAGATAGGATCTGTGCCACTGTGACAGAATGCTCTGTTATACAGATAGCTAGAATCTCAGCCATAAAGCAGGGCAGGACTGCTGCTTACAATGGGGGGGATCAGATAGGATCTGTGCCACTGTGACAGAATGCTCTGTTATACAGATAGCTAGAATCTCAGCCATAAAGCAGGGCAGGACTGCTGCTTACAATGGGGGGGATCAGATAGGATCTGTGCCACTGTGACAGAATGCTCTGTTATACAGATAGCTAGAATCTCAGCCATAAAGCAGGGCAGGACTGCTGCTTACAATGGGGGGATCAGATAGGATCTGTGCCACTGTGACAGAATGCTCTGTTATACAGATAGCTAGAATCTCAGCCATAAAGCAGGGCAGGACTGCTGCTTACAATGGGGGGGGGGATCAGATAGGATCTGTGCCACTGTGACAGAATGCTCTGTTATACAGATAGCTAGAATCTCAGCCATAAAGCAGGGCAGGACTGCTGCTTACAATGGGGGGGGATCAGATAGGATCTGTGCCACTGTGACAGAATGCTCTGTTATACAGATAGCTAGAATCTCAGCCATAAAGCAGGGCAGGACTGCTGCTTACAATGGGGGGGATCAGATAGGATCTGTGCCACTGTGACAGAATGCTCTGTTATACAGATAGCTAGAATCTCAGCCATAAAGCAGGGCAGGACTGCTGCTTACAATGGGGGAGATGAAAGCAAGGCAACCCATGACACAATTTAGCCGAAGTTCGTTCTTCTCCGGGTCTGTTAATTAATTAGTCGGCTTCTTAAAAACTATTTTGGGAGTAGGAACCAGTAGCGCAGAAAATATAACCGGTCGCACAGATACTGTTTGCCATTATACAGCTACGGGAAATCTGAGTGTCAGTTTTGCTTTGCTTTATAAACAGGTGAGGCAGGTTTGGGAGGGAATCGCTCTCCTACCATGTTACGGGCAGGTAGGCGGCCTTATACAGGTACCTCTGAGTATCACTCATGTATTATACGGGGTAATGTACCCCCTACTGTAAATGATAAGGATATTAGCAGTCACTGAGGGGTTCTGTGCCCCCCATATAAAGGCACAAGGCTGCAGGTTGAGTTATACAGGGAACTCTGAGTATCACTCATGTATTATAAGGGATAATGTACCCCCTACTGTAAATGATAAGGATATTAGCAGTCACTGAGGGGTTCTGTGCCCCCCATATAAAGGCACAAGGCTGCAGGCTGAGTTATACAGGGAACTCTGAGTATCACTCATGTATTATAAGGGATAATGTACCCCCTACTGTAAATGATAAGGATATTAGCAGTCACTGAGGGGTTCTGTGCCCCCCATATAAAGGCACAAGGCTGCAGGCTGAGTTATACAGGGAACTCTGAGTATCACATATATATATATAAGGGATAATGTACCCCCTATTGCAAACCCTTTTAAAATCCTCCCTCGCTGTATCTTGTAGTGGTGACGGGGGCTACAGACGGGATCGGCAAATCCTACGCGGAAGAGGTGAGTATTTCCTTCCTGCCTGAGTTTGGTTGGATGTCAGTAGGTCACTTACACACTCTGATCTTGCCCCCAGTTGGCCCGGAGGGGATTCGACATTGTCCTGATCAGTAGGAGCCCAGAGAAACTGCAGAGAGTGGCAGAGGGGATAGGTAAGGGGCTGCGGCCACATAGGGACATTCAGCTTTTGTATATAGTGATCCTACCCCCCCTTATATATTTATATATAGTGACCCCCCCTTAACTGCCCCTTCCCCAGTGTAACCAATCCCAACTGGGCCAGCCTTTCCCCATAACTGAGCCCATTCCCTTTATCAGCTTAGTCGCTCTTCTCTGTACTTTCTCTATTTCATTACTGCCCCCCCTTATATATTTATATATAGTGACCCCCCTTATATATTTATATATAATGACCCCCCCTTAACTGCCCCCCCCCCCCAGTGTAACCAATCCCAACTGGGCCAGCCTTTCCCCATAACTGAGCCCATTCCCTTTATCAGCTTAGTCGCTCTTTCCTGTACTTTCTCTATTTCATTACTGCCCCCCCTTATATATTTATATATATTGATCCTACCCCCCCTTAACTGCCCCTTCCCCAGTGTAACCAATTCTGCTGAGAGACCACCAATAAAATGGGCTCCCATGCAGGCTAGTGATATACGGGCTGGTACCCCATCACACCATTTGCAGGTCGCGGGCAAGTTTGGGGTGGAGCTCCTGAACCCGTCTGCAGGGCGAGGCTGGGTCGGACTCTATAAATAGAGGGGAGAAGCTGGGTCACGTAGGGTTGGGAGCGGGCGGGTTAGGGTGTGGGTAGAGTTTTTCCCAACCTGCACACAATCATTAACGTGGGCATATTCATTAATTCCTTTTCCTTTTACTCATTAGAACAGAAGAGTGGACGCAAGACCAAGATAATCCAGGCAGATTACACGGGAGATGTTGGGATCTACACGCCCATAGAGGAAGGTCTAAAGGGACTGGATATAGGAGTCCTAGGTAGGATGGACCCGGCCCGATGATTAAATATTAGTCATTGAAGACAATTGTCTGGCCAGCTGTGTAATGCTCATTGAAGCCAAGGATCTGTACCTTCGTCCTTCCCCAGTACGACCCATCGAATACGTGTTTATAGTTCTAGTTCTATATAGTTCTAGTTCTATAGGGGGGTCTCTACACATTATCGAGACAAGGCGAGGCAGGGTGGGGTATCTATCCAACCATGACGGACTGAGAATGCAATGTAAAGTTGGATTTGGTAACCAGGCCAAATGTACCACACTGCCACATTTTGCTCCATGCCTAAAGGTCCCCATACACGGGCCGATTGTAGCTGCTGATATGGGTCCCTTGGACTGATTTGGCAGCTTATCGGCCCGTGTAGGGGCAGGAACGATGGGCACACACAACCGATATCTGGCCTGAAATTGGTTAAAAGCTTCAGTCGGATCGGGGGCCGCATCATCGACTGCCCCATTGCCGCCATTATAATTCAATCGTTTGGCCATCATGTTCCCCGATATCGCCCACCTGTAGGTGGGGATATCGGGTGAAGATCGCTGGCTTGGTGACCTCACCAAGTGAGCAAATCTTCACGTGTATGGGCACCTTTAGTCAATGCTCTATCCAAGAGGGGTAGATGTGGAAGGCATGTAGGCAACGAGGAGCACAGGGCAGCTTTCCTAAGTTCTTGTTAGATGGGAACTAAGGGGCATACATTGGAACCCTTGGGGAAAGTAAACAAACCCTTGTTTGGTATCCATCCTTTGTGCCCTTGGGCTGACTGGTCCAGTACCATGATGGTCATTGTCTGGCCAACTTTAACACGCACTGATATTATTGTATGAAACAAAGCTTCATACGATATTCGGTGATTGTATGGTGGATTGAGGAGACGACCGATATCGCAAAAGCCTTGGATTTTGCCCACGCTAAAGCTGCGTTTAGGGCTGAATCGTCAGATAGGAGTAGAATTCCTATTGTTTCTACCTACGATTCAGCCCTGAACGTCAGTGGAGGGTACGAACGATGACCAATGGGCGCAGGAAAGATCGTCAATGTTACTTGTCTGGCCAGCTTTAGTAAACGATCCGCTCGCCTGGCGAGGTCGCCAAGTGAGCGGATCTTCTCCTGATATCTCCACCTTAGGGTGGGCGATATCGGGGGAATTTAGGCCAAATGTCCGAATTAGAACGACTGTTAAGGGTGCAGTCGGTTCAGGGACCGCATCCGTCCCCGATCCGACTAAATCTTTTAACCTGCCTGATCGATATCTGCCCGATTTCAGGCCAGATGTCGGTCGGGCAGGCCCGTTGTTAGTGCCCCACCACGGTGTATGGCCACCTTTACACCTTGTGCTTCTTATCTATTGCAGTGAATAATGTTGGGATGGCGTATTCTAATGAACCAGTCAGATTCCTCGATGTTCCGAATGTTAAAGAGGTAAGCGGCATTATGGGATTATTAAATTATTTTCTATTTTTCCTCTCTCCAGAGGTCCCAAAATCCCTTGTTGCCAGTCTATGATTCACCCTGTACATGGCTTGGCTATTACGTTTTGTTTCCACGTAAGATGGCACCGGGGTGTGGCTCCGGCCTAAGGTGCCTGGGTGCCCTCTCCATGTAGGACACCAAAGGAAGGGAATGATAGAGATTTTTTGCTTGTGGGAAAAGGACTGGATATAAAATGAAGCTGCTGCCGGATAGGAAAGACAAATATGAGCCTGGTTTGGGCAGGGCTGTTAGACTCTATCAGATATAAACTGCCGCATTAGTCACCATTCAGATTTATTTATTGGGTAAACAGGCCCTGCCTTATATTCCAACCTCATTCATTTTCTCTCGTTTACCCACAGCGGTTAACGAACGTCATCAACTGCAACATCGTGTCTGTACTGCAGGTAAGTGACTGCTCTTGTACTTCTCTTAGATGGGGGGGGAGGTCTTTTCTGCCCCCGGTAGGGTCACACGATCAGGGCTGGGAGTCTGCCCCTCCCACTGTAGGGCCACACAGAGGTTTGCCCTCCTCCTCCACAGACATATGGAGAGACATAGTGAAGGAGACAGGAGGTCCCTCCCCCAAGGAGTGACACTATGGTGACTGGCTAACGTTATGTTTTTATCCCCAGATGACCCGCATTGTGCTTCCGGGCATGCTGAAGAAGTAAGTATACAGTCCATTGTATCGGTGCAGATAGGCCCACTGCCAAAAAGAGTGATAATGAACCTGGAGGGTTGGCAGAGTCTTAATAACCCCATGGGGAGGGTATATTACTTGTACACAATGTCTCTGGCCAACCTTCTCTTTCTCTGTATTTTAGAAAGAAAGGTCTGATCATTAATATCTCCTCTGAAGCTGGGAGTCATCCCTTCCCCATGGTTGCAGTGTACAGTTCAACTAAGGTACAAAGTCCAGTTCAACTAAGGTACAAAGTCCAGTTCAACTAAGGTACAAAGTCCAGTTCAGCTAAGATTCAAAGAACAGTTCAACCAAGGTACAAAGTACAGTTCAGCTAAGATACAAAGTCCAGTTCAACTAAGGTACAAAGTCCAGTTCAGCTAAGGTACAAAGTCCAGTTCAGCTAAGGTACAAAGTCCAGTTCAGCTAAGGTACAAAGTCCAGTTCAACTAAGGTACAAAGTCCAGTTCAGCTAAGGTACAAAGTCCAGTTCAACTAAGGTACAAAGTCCAGTTCAGCTAAGATACAAAGTACAGTTCAACCAAGGTACAAAGTACAGTTCAGCTAAGGTACAAAGTCCAGTTCAACCAAGGTACAAAGTCCAGTTCAACCAAGGTACAAAGTACAGTTCAGCTAAGGTACAAAGCACAGTTCAACCAAGGTACAAAGCACAGTTCAACCAAGGTACAAAGTACAGTTCAACCAAGGTACAAAGTACAGTTCAGCTAAGGTACAAAACACAGTTCAGCTAAAATACAAAGTACAGTTCAACCAAGGTACAAAGCACAGTTCAACCAAGGTACAAAGTACAGTTCAACCAAGATACAAAACACAGTTCAGCTAAAATACAAAGTACAGTTCAACCAAGGTACAAAGTACAGTTCAGCTAAGATACAAAGTACAGTTCAACCAAGATACAAAGTACAGTTCAACCAAGATACAAAGTACAGTTCAACCAAGGTACAAAGTACAGTTCAACTAAGGTACAAAGTGATCAGAACAGTCAAGGAATCCAGTCCACTAATATACCCCTCTGGTGGGGGAAACAATAATTTTTTTAAAAAGGAAGTTTGCGAGACGTTTTCATGTAACGAGCAATTCTCCTGATTTGCCTTGATGGACAGCCATGGAATTTGTATGCAATAAGCTATGGTCTAAAGGCAGCCATACACGTCCCGATCTCGTACACTCTATGATCGGGCTGTGGCCCCAACAGAGATCGGATGAGGGGCCACACACTTTAAGGTCATCTTTCCATTTACAATTAATTGTTGTTCGATATTATCGGTTCTTGTATGGCTTTATTAAGTGGTTGTCCTTTCTCCATAGGTCTTTGTGGATTACTTCTCCCGATGCCTGCATACAGAATACAGTCCCCAAGGGATCACAGTCCAGGTAACTATTCCTGTGCAGAGGCAGCTCCCACAATCAGAACAAACCCTTCTGGAGTGGCATTTACACTTGGTTTTCAAAAATCAAGAATTTTTCAAGTTGAAAAATTTGTTTCCATGAACCCTCTTTATTTTTCCCAAATAGGAAGTGCTCCAGCAGCCATTTTAGGAGCACTGGCACTCGAAATTATTGGAAAACAATAATGTGTTTAGGTTTTACTTGAAACTAGGTGAAATAGAAAACAATGATGGGATTAATTTCCCCTTGCCGATATGTGAAATAGAAAACAATGAGGGGGATTAACTTCCCCTTGAAGATGTGTGAAATAGAAAACAATGATGGGATTAACTTCCCCTTGTCGATATGTGAAATAGAAAACAATGAGGGGGATTAATTACCCCTTGAAGATGTGTGAAATAGAAAACAATGATGGGATTAACTTCCCCTTGTCGATATGTGAAATAGAAAACAATGAGGGGGATTAATTACCCCTTGAAGATGTGTGAAATAGAAAACAATGATGGGATTAACTTCCCCTTGAAACTGGGTGAAACAGACAACAATGAGAGGATCAACTTCTCCTTGAAACTGGGTGAAAATGTGTTAAGGACAGTCACAAATTATGGGAGTTAATTTTGAAAAACTAACAGAAAAATCGAGTACTGGCAAAAACCTATTCGTAAATCTCGAAAATACCAAGAAATAAAAAAAAAAAAACCCCAACAACATTTTCTCAAAATTGCTTAGTAAATGTGTCCCTTGTATCCAGGGTCGGACTGGGGGGTGAAGGGCCCCAGGGGCCCTGCAGGTGCCAGTGCCCCCCCCCCCAAGGGCTCCCCCAACCCCCCTCGCAGGGCCCCCCACTCGACGTCATCCCTAGAGCGCATAAATTTAACGCGTCGAGGCTGGAGCTATTGTTTCCAACGTGATTCGAGCGAAAGAACCCAATACAATTCAATCAATGCAAACAAGACAAATGCACAAATTGCTTGCAAATCAATTCTACTGCCGATACCTCCCATATAATGATGGGCCTAACCTGGAATCCTGATGGTGAGGGCTGGATGGGCCTCTTCTCCAATAGCTTTTTCTACTTTGTAAATCTCCTCTTGTACTTCCAAAAGACTCATCAAAGTACGAGTTTGAATCCCGAAATGGGTAAAATTCGGATTAGATACGATAATTTCTGATGATCGGAAATGTCACGAATAAATCGCAATAGTCACGATATTATCGTATTGGCGATCCGAAAGTCACAATTTTTGTATCCGAACGATCGTAAAAAGAGGGAAAACCTTTCTGACTGATTTTGGATGCCTCCCATAGGGCTCAATGGCACTCTGCAGCTCCAACCCGGTCCAAGTCACGATACCAAAGCTTGAACGAATCCGAAACTTTCATACTTGGCGCGACAAATACGATTTTGTCACACAAATTTCGCAAAGTACGAAAAAGTCTCAAAAAATACGCACTGTACGAAAAGTTCGTATTCGGAAACAATCGTACTTTGATAAATGTGCCCCTTGGAGTTCCATAACGTTGGCTTTTCATGAAACGGGAAACGTATAATATCTTCTCCATGGACTTCATGGTTCTTACCAGTCTTCTCTCTCCACAGTCAGTCATGCCTCTCTTGGTGTCCACCAACATGACATTTGGGATCAAGAGTAACATCTTTGTCAAGACGTCAGACAGCTATGTCTATGATGCGCTGAACACCGTGGGATCCACCACTCGTACCAATGGCTGCCTCTCCCATGCCCTTCAGGTACGTTCTTAATATCTCCCCACGTTTGAGATGGTGAGCAGAAGCCTGGAGAACATTTTTTGATAATGATGATTATATCGTACACAGATCCGCTGCAAAATAAAAGTATAAGCTAAGGATCGAGAATCCAAACCCAGTAATCACCTATAGCGGTGCTGTCCAACTGATTGCATGCAGTGGGGCCCATTATTTATCATGTTGCATGTTCAAGGGCCATACAGTAAAGTCTATGGAGGCCAAGACACACGGAGCTACTAGTAGCAGCTACTTGTCACAGCTACAGAAATAGGCTGATCACTTACTGATAACTGTCTCTACGTGTGTTTTAGCAGAGGCAATTCTCAGTATTGTCTATGGCAGGGTATATTCTGGCATTTAGTAGCTGCTACTAGTAGCTCAACCCTAAAGGGGTACGATGTAGAGAGTAATATGCTGAGACCATTTGCAGTTGGCCTTCTTTTTTTATTATTCGTAATTTTTGTAATCATTTCAGTTTTTGTTCGGCAGCTCTCCCATTTCGAATTTCAGTGGCATTTTGGTTGCTAGGATCCAAATTACCTTAGCAACCAGGGTGTAGTTTGAATGAGAGATGAAGAGGAGAAGGTCTGAATAGAAAAAAATAAGTACTATAAAGTAACAACAATTAAACTGCTTTTTCACAGAGCAAAAGAGGCAGAAGAAGGCGGCAAATAATTAAAAAAACTATAACAAATGAATAATGAAGACCAATTGAAACGTTGCTTAGAATTGGCCATTCTATACTATACTAAAAGTTAACTTAAGGGGGATTAGTTGCCGCGACTTTTAAGTAAGTCTGTTGTGGTGACTAATCGCAACGACTTTTCTTCCATGTAATAGAAGTCGCAGCGACGAAACGTTCACGAGTTTTCGCTATGCAGGTTAATTGGCGCGGCTTTTAAAAAAGTCACGGCGACTAATAGCCCCGTGTGTCTTCGCCCTAAAGGTGAACCACCCCTTCAAGCAGATTGGGAGCCATAAAAATTAGGGAAGCACCTAATCCCGGATTCGAGCCGAATCCCGGCTTTTTTTGAATGATTCGGCTTCTTTTTTAACCTCTATTCTGGGGATTTTTTTTCCCCCTGACCATTTTTAACCCCCTCAGGGTGGGTTCAGGGGTTCGGCCGAACCCAAAGAAGTGGGTTTGGTGCATCCCTAATAAAAATCCTTTGGAGGGCCACATTCGGCTTTCGGGCCTCCAGTTGGACAGCCCTGACCTATCGTAACACAACATACACGAAGGGTAAAATTGCATAATGAAGAATACATAGGGCTCATTTACAAACATGGCGGATTGCGCCTGTTTCTCGCTTTCTGCATCACAAATAACCCCTATAGGAAATTAAGAGTAAGGCACATATTTCCAAAGCTGAGTAAGCGGAGTTACGAATTCCATCACCGCCACTTTAACACCACGGTACGGCATGGAAAGTCCAACAAATTTCTGTATGTTTTTTTTCTATGCATATTTGCAGCCAAGCGTAAAAAGCCTGAAAAGACGTGTAAAAATGGGCGTGCCCTTTGTGCATAGCATTTTACATAAACAGCATCTCTGCCATACAGCCCCCACCTTTCTGCCTGCACTCATTCTCATGTAGATTCTGTATAACACAAGCAGCTCAATTGCAGCTCTCTCAACTACCTCCTAGTCTAGTATGAAGCTCCACCCCCTTTTCTTTGCTGAGCTCTCCTTCTCGCTCTGACTGTACAGGTGGTCCAAGAGGTGCCTACAGTGCATGTCTGATTGATTTCCATTGGAGCAGAGACAGCAAGCGTGCACAGAGGCACAGAGAGAACTCAGCCAAGGGGACAGAGCTTCAAGCTAGACTAGGAAGTAGCAGAGAGAGCTGCAGCTGAGCTGCTTGTAATACAGAATCTACATGAAAATGAGTGCAGGGCAAAGGGTATGTTACTGTCGGGGCTTGTATGATAAAAACCTTACTTATCTTTTAAAGAAGACATATAGGATAAGGGAAACACCCACTAATCCTGTAGGCAGTAATGAATATTTGGTGCTAGTTTCACTCTGCGCTAAAAATTAAGGATGCACCGAACCCACTTTTTTGGGTTCGGCCGAACCCCTGAACCCACCCTGAGGGATTCGGCCGAATCCCGAGCCAAATCCTAATTAATATATGTTAATTAGGATCCGAAGGGGTTAAAAATCGGAAAAAAATCCCGAACTGAATCCGAGATTCGGTGCATCCCTACTAAAAATTCATTAATTTTAAAGGGGCCCCTTTATTGGAGCTCCTTATAGATCTGCTAGGGTGGGCGGTTTTAACGGTCCCTACCAAAAGCACAGTAGGAGGGGGATAGCCAATCACAGCCCTGCCATGATACAAGCCAAGACTTCAGTTCCCTCCTAGGTCAGCCTAGCTGCTGATTGGTTCCTAATAAATCCACCTGAAACATCCGTTTCTAAGCACATTCCTTGTATATTTAGGGCAGTACAATTAGCACATAGTTTTATCATTTTTCCTTCTCTATGCAGAGTTACTTCTTCCATCTTTTTATCTCGGACTTTACGCTCTCCTCCAACATCCTCGCTATCCTTGGCCCCAGAGCTCTGAAGGCACTAATGAAACGAACAATGACAAAGACAGACTAGAGGTGTCCCGACGCCCTGTGACGGGAAGAGCGTCGCCATTTTATCCAGCAACAAGAACCAAAGGAAAATACAGGAAGATTCCGAGAAAAGCTCAAGATGCCAGAGGTGTATTCAGGGGGGTTAATACGAAAACGGATATTTTTAAATATGAATAAAAAGGTTTTATGATCAATGAAAAGTATTGGTGTTCATAATATTTGAATTTTACTGGAGGACCCGGAGACAGGGAGTTACAACTCAGCCTGCAGCCTTGTGCCTTTATATGGGCACAGAACCCCTCAGTGACTGCTAATATCCTTATCATTTACAGTAGGGGGTACATTATCCCTTATAATACATGAGTGATACTCAGAGTTCCCTGTATAACTCAGCCTGCAGCCTTGTGCCTTTATATGGGGGGCACAGAACCCCTCAGTGACTGCTAATATCCTTATCATTTACAGTAGGGGGTACATTATCCCTTATAATACATGAGTGATACTCAGAGTTCCCTGTATAACTCAGCCTGCAGCCTTGTGCCTTTATATGGGGGGCACAGAACCCCTCAGTGACTGCTAATATCCTTATCATTTACAGTAGGGGGTACATTATCCCTTATAATACATGAGTGATACTCAGAGTTCCCTGTATAACTCAGCCTGCAGCCTTGTGCCTTTATATGGGCACAGAACCCCTCAGTGACTGCTAATATCCTTATCATTTACAGTAGGGGGTACATTATCCCTTATAATACATGAGTGATACTCAGAGTTCCCTGTATAACTCAGCCTGCAGCCTTGTGCCTTTATATCAGGGGTCCTCAAACTACGGCCCCCCAAGTTGCCATAAAGTGTGCACGGCTTTCCAGCTACAGCAGGTCGGAAGGGAACGCCTGGTACCTGGGGAGGGCGAGTACGGAGCACTTTCTCATCCCATTGCTGCTGCCCTCACTCACTGGCAGCTCCCACCCTGCGGCTCTCTGAGGGGGTGGAGGGGATCCTAGGAGCTGTAGTTCATCAGCATCTGGAGAATCCCAAGGAAAGGGTATATGTGTAAAACTACCCCATTGCTGCATTTATCCCTGTAATTCACTCTACTGGGTGACAAAAAATAAAAGCTTTAGTCAGTGGGTGCTGGAAGTTGGAAGTACAACAGCTCTATCTTTGGCTGTTCCTCCTGAACTATAATTAATAATTGGAGTTTAGTTCATGAGGAACAGCCAAAGAAAGAGCTAAAACGCTTTTGTCAGGATTTAGATTAGGGCATCTGGGTGCCTGAACTGCCACATCGAAACCCTGCCGCATTGCAATGCATCGAATACTCCCAGGTAGTCTTCTCCTAACTTAGCCCTTATTTTGTCCCCTATCTGGGGAAGAGTTTGCCCCTTGTTTGCAGATGACACCCAGCAACACCATTACAGCTGCTATATTTGCCCACTATATGGGGCTAAATTAGCCCTTTTTTATGGCGTACTCTAACCTACTCAGTGAAACAGGGGAAACTCTTGGGGATCCGGAACTTCCTGCCGTAAACGAAGAGTAAAATATTACTTTTCTGCAATTTCTCCCATTGTCTTCTGCTAACTTAAGGTGGCCATACACTGAAATATCCACTTAAGGTGGCCATACACTGAAATATCCACTTAAGGTGGCCATACACTGAAATATCCACTTAAGGTGGCCATACGCTGAAATATCCACTTAAGGTGGCCATACGCTGAAATATCCACTTAAGGTGGCCATACGCTGAAATATCCACTTAAGGTGGCCATACGCTGAAATATCCATTTAAGGTGGCCATACGCTGAAATATCCACTTAAGGTGGCCATACGCTGAAATATCCACTTAACGTGGCCATACGCTGAAATATCCACTTAAGGTGGCCATACGCTGAAATATCCACTTAAGGCGGCCATACGCTGAAATATCCACTTAAGGCGGCCATACGCTGAAATATCCATTTAAGGCGGCCATACGCTGAAATATCCACTTAAGGCGGCCATACGCTGAAATATCCATTTAAGGCGGCCATACGCTGAAATATCCATTTAAGGTGGCCATACGCTGAAATATCCACTTAAGGTGGCCATACGCTGAAATATCCATTTAAGGTGGCCATACGCTGAAATATCCATTTAAGGTGGCCATACGCTGAAATATCCACTTAAGGTGGCCATACGCTGAAATATCCACTTAAGGTGGCCATACGCTGAAATATCCACTTAAGGTGGCCATACGCTGAAATATCCACTTAAGGTGGCCATACGCTGAAATATCCACTTAAGGTGGCCATACACATTAAGATCCGCTCACTTGGCAAGGTTACCAAGCGAGCAGATCTGCTCCCGATATCCCCACCTACGGGTGGGTGATTTCAGGCCAGATGTAGGTTGGGCAGCATGGTTGTTTGTGCCACTACACGGGCCGATAAGCTGCCGAATCGGTCTAAGGGACCAATATCGGCAGCTACAATCGGCCCGTGTATGGGAGATATGGAATAGATCCAGTTGTTTGGCCAGGCATTAACGTTATGTAGGCTGTCAAGGTAACGACAGCATCAATGAGCCAATGAGCTCCTCGCCCTGACATTGTTAAACCTAACCAAATGGTATCTGCCAGATATAGTTCGGGTAGACCAATCTGAAGGTCCCACACACATGCCAAAAAGCTACCGACTCAGTCCGTCATGGGCACCTTTAAGCCGGCCATACACATTTAGATTTTAGTCTTGTTCCAACAAACGTTCGTGCGTTTAAATCGAAAAAGCCTGAAATTGTAGGGTAAAGCCCACGTGGGAGGGTGTTCCGAGCATGAAATCGTTGGCAGCACCAATCATACAAATGTGACTCCCACTGTAGGTCCCCCAAGGGTATCGGCAGATACACAATGCTGCACAGATTGTATCCTTATCCAACCAGAATTTTCAAACCTATCCCATCGACTAAACGACCAATCGCCATGGTATGAAAATTATCGGGATGATAATCCTGAGCTCAAAAATCGATTTTATCTGTACGAGTACGGCCAGCTTTAGCCCTTGTCCTGAATCATGACAAGCCTCACCCTAGTTTCTACAAAAAAAACTGGGATCTTAAGGTCCCCATACACGGGCCGATTTTAGCTGCCGATATGGGTCCCTTAGACAGATTCGGCAGCTAATCGGCCCGTGTATGGGCACTAACGACGGGCCTGCCCGACCAATATCTGGCCTGAAATCGGCCAGATCTCGATCGGGCAGGTTAGAAAATCTAGTCGGCTCGTTGATGTGGTCCCCGGACCGACTTTTGCTATGCCCGTCGTTATAATTCAATCGTTTAAAAATCATCCTGGATTTTCCCGATATCGCCCACCCGTAGGTGGGGATATCGGGAGAAGATCCGCTCGCTTGGTGACATCGCCAAGCGAGCAGATCTGCCCGTGTATGGAGACCTTTACACTAGAGTAAAAAAAACCCTAAATACCATAGATTACCTTTGGTCAATATGACCCAGTCTTCTTCTAAATTATCCATTCGTTTACAAAAACTCCTTCCTTTTTGGTCAGATTGGAAGAAGCGGCTCCGACGGCAGCAGGCGTTGTTGACAACCAGGAAAATATATATCTTTTTGGTCATTGTTAAGAGCTCTGAGCAGAGCCAATCAAAAGCATTTTAACTTTTGGTTAAATACTGGGAGCAGAGGCGGGACCTGCTGGTAAATATGGTGGATCCTGCTGGTAACCATAGAAACAGAACAAAAAAGGATGCACAACTGCTGCAGTGTAACCAAGTGTTTATTGCGGGGTACCAATAACCAAACGTTTCAAGGGCTTCACGTCATCTTTATCAGTGGAGTCCTGTTGGTAACCATGGTGGGTCCTGCAGGTAACCATGACTGATTCTGCTGGCAACCACAGCAGGTAACACTTTTTTTTATAGGTAACCATGGCAGGTATTGCTCCAGTGGTGGTGGGTCCTGCAGGTAACCATGACTGATTCTGTTGGCAACAATGGCAGGTAAAACTTTTTTTATAGGTAACCATGGCAGGTATTGCTCCAGTGGTGGTGAGTCCTGTTGGTAACCATGGTGGGTCCTGTAGGTAACCATGACTGATTCTGCTGGCAACCATGGAAGGTAGATATAGGTAACCATGGCAGCTATTGCTCCAATGGTGGTGGGTCCTGTTGGTAACCATGATGGATCCTGCTGGTAACCATGGCAGGTAACACTTTGGCAGTGACAGGTTTTATAGATAACCATGGCAGCTATTGCTCCAGTGGTGGTGGGTCCTGTTGGTAACCATGGTAGGTCCTCTAGGTAACCATGGCTAATTCTGCTAGCAACCATGGCAGGTAGATATAGATAACCATGGCCGGTAATACTCCAGTGGTGGTGGGTCCTGTTGGTAACCATGGTGGGTCCTCTAGGTAACCATGGCTAATTCTGCTGGCAACCATGGCAGGTAATGCTCCACTGCTGGCAACCATGGCAGGTAGATATAGATAACCATGGCAGCTATTGCTCCAGTGCAGCTGGTAACCATGGTGGATCCTGTTGGTAACCATGGCAGGTAAGACTTTGGCAATGCCAGGTTTTGTTGGTAACTATGGCAGCTATTGCTCCAGGGCAGCTGGTAACTATGGCAATAATGCGTTTCTCTTTCTTTTCCCGGGACATGTAGAAACTGTGAATTGACAGAAAAGTCCGGCTCTGCCCCATTGGGAGCGGAGGGATCTGAGGCAGCTATTAGTACTGAAAGTACCTCAAAAACTGCGACATAATTGCAGGTCCCAACGAATAGAGAAAATAATGACTGACTGAATCTTAGACTGACTGACTGTTGGCCCAACACTGGGAGCGGCACCCTCCTCAGAGAAAGAAGTCTGTGCCACTGACAGAAGTAAAAGAGGCAAATAGTGAGCAGTCCCAGCACAGATCCCTGCGCCAACCAATTATCCCACACTGACACTGACTGGCCAACTACGTCACGGGATGCCAATGGCCCCGCCCCTCTCCCAGGGGGTGTGACGTCACACTCTCGCGAGAAGAGACTTGAGTAGCGGCCCGGGTCAGTGGGTTCTGAGAGAGTTCGCCGGTACCGGGACTGTAGGACTGTTTAACAGCGATTTTGGACTGGAAGTCCCGGGAAGGGCTGCAGCGTTGGGCGGTATGGACTTGGTACTATTATCTACTCTAATTACCCCACTCAGTGCCTTATTGCCTCCTACAGCATGGGAACCCCCAACTCTATAGCATTAGCCTCCACTCACACTCACACTCACTGCCTTATTGCCTCCTACAGCATGGGAACCCCCCAACTCTATAGCATTAGCCTTCACTCACACTCACACTCACTGCCTTATTGCCTCCTACAGCATGGGAACCCCCAACTCTATAGCATTAGCCTTCACTCACACTCACTGCCTTATTGCCTCCTACAGCATGGGAACCCCCAACTCTATAGCATTAGCCTCCACTCACACTCACTGCCTTATTGCCTCCTACAGCATGGGAACCCCCAACTCTATAGCATTAGCCTTCACTCACACTCACTGCCTTATTGCCTCCTACAGCATGGGAACCCCCCAACTCTATAGCATTAGCCTTCACTCACACTCACTGCCTTATTGCCTCCTACAGCATGGGAACCCCCAACTCTATAGCGTTAGCCTCCACTCACACTCACTGCCTTATTGCCTCCTACAGCATGGGAACCCCCAACTCTATAGCATTAGCCTTCACTCACACTCACACTCACTGCCTTATTGCCTCCTACAGCATGGGAACCCCCAACTCTATAGCATTAGCCTTCACTCACACTCACACTCACTGCCTTATTGCCTCCTACAGCATGGGAACCCCCAACTCTATAGCGTTAGCCTCCACTCACTCACTGCCTTATTGCCTCCTACAGCATGGGAACCCCCAACTCTATAGCGTTAGCCTCCACTCACACTCACCGCCTTATTGCCTCCTACAGCATGGGAACCCCCCAACTCTATAGCGTTAGCCTCCACTCACACTCACTGCCTTATTGCCTCCTACAGCATGGGAACCCCCAACTCTATAGCATTAGCCTACACTCACACTCACTGCCTTATTGCCTCCTACAGCATGGGAACCCCCAACTTTATAGCGTTAGCCTCCACTCACACTCACTGCCTTATTGCCTCCTACAGCATGGGAACCCCCAACTCTATAGCATTAGCCTCCACTCACACTCACTGCCTTATTGCCTCCTACAGCATGGGAACCCCCAACTCTATAGCGTTAGCCTCCATTCACACTCACTGCCTTATTGCCTCCTACAGCATGGGAACCCCCAACTCTATAGCGTTAGCCTCCACTCACACTCACTGCCTTATTGCCTCCTACAGCATGGGAACCCCCAACTCTATAGCGTTAGCCTCCACTCACACTCACACTCACTGCCTTATTGCCTCCTACAGCATGGGAACCCCCAACTCTATAGCGTTAGCCTCCACTCACACTCACTGCCTTATTGCCTCCTACAGCATGGGAACCCCCAACTCTATAGCGTTAGCCTCCACTCACACTCACTGCCTTATTGCCTCCTACAGCATGGGAACCCCCAACTCTATAGCGTTAGCCTCCACTCACACTCACCGCCTTATTGCCTCCTACAGCATGGGAACCCCCAACTCTATAGCGTTAGCCTCCACTCACACTCACTGCCTTATTGCCTCCTACAGCATGGGAACCCCCAACTCTATAGCGTTAGCCTCCACTCCCTCACCCGCCTCTCACTCACACTTACTGGCCCTTCCCCTGCCCCAACTGCCTCACAGGCTCTGCTTACTAACAACATGGCTGCCCCCTCTTCCCTCATTGGCTGAGAGCGCATGTGCACTCACCCGTGTATAGTAGTGTGTATAATAGTGTGGATAGTAGTGTGGATAGTGGTGTGGATAGTGGTGTGGATAGTGGTGTGGATAGTAGTGTGGATAGTAGTGTGGATAATAAGATAATAGATAAATACACAGTATAACAATAAACACAAATAAATACAAGATACAGTTGCAATAAGTTAAGAGTCAAAGACACAAGAGGATGGAGGTCCCTGCCCCGTAGAGCTTACAATCTATATTAGAGCTTACAATCTATATAATCCATATGGCTCAATGCAATCTGTACTTTTTTACTCCAAGTTCTAAGACATGTAAAATGTGAGTATACAGGCCTTCTGCTGGTAACGCAACATCTAAACTGTTTTCTGTTTGTGTTTCTGCGACGCATTTTTGTTTAGCGGGGGGGTATTTTCATATGTGAGTTGCCTCTTACACCCCTACCTGCTAAAGGTGTGCTCTGTATAACAGACTGCTTTGGAACATACCTGATAACATTACTTGGTATTATACATGCTGACTCACCACCCTTGACAGATTGTGATGTAGATTCATCAAGATTAGAAACTGGAGACAATGGCAAGGTCCAAAACTGAAAAGCCACCTGTTTAGCCTGGCATTTATGTCCACATAACTTATCTGAGACAAGCTTATGCGCTTTGGGTCCCATGGGAGAAAAGCGCTTTACAAATGTTTGTTGTTGTTGTTGTATAGTAGTGTGGATAGTAGTGTGGATGGATAATAGTGCAAGCAGTTAGTGCACTGGGGCTATAGGTTTAGCAGAGAGAGACATAAGTGAGTTTTGGGCAACTTAATAGAACTCTCTCTTGGTTAGTGAAGCTGAGGGAAGCCTTGGTACTTCTGGGCTGCCATGTGTGGAATTGCGGGTTGGTAAAATGCCTGAGAAGTGTCAGTGTGGGCTCAGGGGTGAGTATGGGGCCGGGGGAGTGTCAGTGTGGGCTCAGGGGTGAGTAGAAGGCCGGGGGAGTGTCAGTGTGGGCTCAGGGGTGAGTATAAGGCCGGGGGAGTGTCAGTGTGGGCTCAGGGGTGAGTAGAAGGCTGGGGGAGTGTCAGTGTGGGCTCAGGGGTGAGTAGAAGGCTGGGGGAGTGTCAGTGTGGGCTCAGGGGTGAGTATAAGGCCGGGGAGTGTCAGTGTGGGCTCAGGGGTGAGTATAAGGCCGGGGGAGTGTCAGTGTGGCCTCAGGGGTGAGTATAAGGCTGGGGGAGTGTCAGTGTGGGCTCAGGGGTGAGTATAAGGCTGGGGGAGTGTCAGTGGGGGCTCAGGGGTGAGTATAAGGCCGGGGGAGTGTCAGTGTGGGCTCAGGGGTGAGTATAAGGCTGGGGGAGTGTCAGTGTGGGCTCAGGGGTGAGTATAAGGCTGGGGGAGTGTCAGTGTGGGCTCAGGGGTGAGTAGAAGGCCGGGGGAGTGTCAGTGTGGGCTCAGGGGTGAGTATAAGGCCGGGGGAGTGTCAGTGTGGGCTCAGGGGTGAGTAGAAGGCTGGGGGAGTGTCAGTGTGTGAGTATGGGGGGGGGGTAGGGTAAGGCTGGGGGTGTGTCAGCGTGTGAGTATGGGGGGGTAGGGTAAGGCTGGGGGTGTGTCAGTGTGTGAGTATGGGGGGGTAGGGTAAGGCTGGGGGTGTGTCAGTGTGTGAGTATGGGGGGTAGGGTAAGGCTGGGGGAGTGTCAGTGTGTGAGTATGGGGGGTAGGGTAAGGCTGGGGGTGTGTCAGTGTGTGAGTATGGGGGGTAGGGTAAGGCTGGGGGTGTGTCAGTGTGTGAGTATGGGGGGGGGGTAGGGTAAGGCTGGGGGTGTGTCGGTGTGTGAGTATGGGGGGTAGGGTAAGGCTGGGGGTCTGTCGGTGTGTGAGTATGGGGGGTAGGGTAAGGCTGGGGGAGTGTCAGTGTGTGAGTATGGGGGGTAGGGTAAGGCTGGGGGAGTGTCAGTGTGTGAGTATGGGGGGTAGGGTAAGGCTGGGGGTGTGTCAGTGTGTGAGTATGGGGGGTAGGGTAAGGCTGGGGGTGTGTCAGTGTGTGAGTATGGGGGGTAGGGTAAGGCTGGGGGAGTGTCAGTGTGTGAGTATGGGGGGTAGGGTAAGGCTGGGGTGTGTCAGTGTGTGAGTATGGGGGGTAGGGTAAGGCTGGGGGTGTGTCAGTGTGTGAGTATGGGGGGGGGTAGGGTAAGGCTGGGGGTGTGTCGGTGTGTGAGTATGGGGGGTAGGGTAAGGCTGGGGGTCTGTCGGTGTGTGAGTATGGGGGGGTAGGGTAAGGCTGGGGGAGTGTCAGTGTGTGAGTATGGGGGTAGGGTAAGGCTGGGGGAGTGTCAGTGTGTGAGTATGGGGGGTAGGGTAAGGCTGGGGTGTGTCAGTGTGTGAATATGGGGGGGTAGGGTAAGGCTGGGGGAGTGTCAGTGTGTGAGTATGGGGGGGTAGGGTAAGGCTGGGGGAGTGTCGGTGTGTGAGTATGGGGGGTAGGGTAAGGCTGGGGGAGTGTCAGTGTGTGAGTATGGGGGGGGTAGGGTTAAGGCTGGGGTGTGTCAGTGTGTGAGTATGGGGGGTAGGGTAGGCTGGGGGAGTGTCAGTGTGTGAGTATGGGGGGGTAGGGTAAGGCTGGGGGAGTGTCAGTGTGTGAGTATGGGGGGTAGGGTAAGGGCTGGGGGAGTGTCAGTGTGTGAGTATGGGGGTAGGGTAAGGCTGGGGGAGTGTCAGTGTGTGAGTATGGGGGGGTAGGTAAGGCTGGGGGAGTGTCAGTGTGTGAGTATGGGGGGTAGGGTAAGGCTGGGGGTGTGTCGGTGTGTGAGTATGGGGGGGTAGGGTAAGCCTGGGGGAGTGTCAGTGTGTGAGTATGGGGGGGGGTAGGGTAAGGCTGGGGGAGTGTCGGTGTGTGAGTATGGGGGGTAGGGTAAGGCTGGGGTGTGTCAGTGTGTGAGTATGGGGGGGGTAGGGTAAGGCTGGGGGAGTGTCAGTGTGTGAGTATGGGGGGGTAGGGTAAGGCTGGGGTGTGTCAGTGTGTGAGTATGGGGGGGTAGGGTAAGGCTGGGGAGTGTCGGTGTGTGAGTATGGGGGGTAGGGTAAGGCTGGGGTGTGTCAGTGTGTGAGTATGGGGGGGTAGGGTAAGGCTGGGGGAGTGTCAGTGTGTGAGTATTGGGGGGGTAGGGTAAGGCTGGGGGAGTGTCAGTGTGTGAGTATGGGGGGTAGGGTAAGGCTGGGGGAGTGTCAGTGTGTGAGTATGAGGGGGTAGGTAAGGCTGGGGGAGTGTCAGTGTGTGAGTATGGGGGGGTAGGGTAAGGCTGGGGGAGTGTCAGTGTGTGAGTATGGGGGGGTAGGGTAAGGCTGGGGAGTGTCAGTGTGTGAGTATGGGGGGTAGGGTAAGGCTGGGGGAGTGTCAGTGTGTGAGTATGGGGGGGTAGGGTAAGGCTGGGGGTGTGTCAGTGTGTGAGTATGGGGGGGTAGGGTAAGCTGGGGGTGTGTCAGTGTGTGAGTATGGGGGGTAGGTAAGGCTGGGAGTGTCAGTGTGTGAGTATGGGGGTAGGGTAAGGCTGGGGGAGTGTCAGTGTGTGAGTATGGGGGGGTAGGGTAAGGCTGGGGGAGTGTCAGTGTGTGAGTATGGGGGGGGGTAGGGTAAGGCTGGGGGAGTGTCAGTGTGTGAGTATGGGGGGTAGGGTAAGGCTGGGGAGTGTCAGTGTGTGAGTATGGGGGGGGTAGGGTAAGGCTGGGGGAGTGTCAGTGTGTGAGTATGGGGGTAGGGTAAGGCTGGGGGAGTGTCAGTGTGTTGAGTATGGGTAGGGTAAGGCTGGGGAGTGTCAGTGTGTGGGTATGGGGGGGGTAGGGTAAGGCTGGGGAGTGTCAGTGTGTGAGTATGGGGGGAGGGTAAGGCTGGGGAGTGTCAGTGTGTGAGTATGGGGGGGTAGGGTAAGGCTGGGGGAGTGTCAGTGTGTGAGTATGGGGGTAGGGTAAGGCTGGGGGGTGTCAGTGTGTGAGTATGGGGGGTAGGGTAAGGCTGGGGGAGTGTCAGTGTGTGAGATGGACGGGGGTAGGGTTAGGCTGGGGGACGTGTCAGTTGTGTGAGTGATGGGGGGTAGGGTAAGGCTGGGGGAGTGGTCAGTGTTGATTATGGGGGTTAGGGTAAGGCTGGGGGAGCTGTCAGTGTGTGAGGTATGGGGGGGGGGGTAGGGTAAGGCTGGGGGAGTGTCAGTGGTGTGGTATGGGGGGGGTAGGGTAAGGCTGGGGGGAGTGTCAGTGTGTGGAGTATGGGGGGTAGGTAAGGGCTGGGGGAGTGTCAGTGTGTTGAGTATGGGGGGGTAGGGGTAAGGCGTGGGGAGTGTCCAGTGTGTGGAGTATGGGGGGACGGGCTAAGGCTGGGGAGTGTCACAGTGTGTGAGTTATGGGGGGGGTAGGGTAAGGCTGGGGGAGTGGTCAAGTGTGTGGAGTATGGGGGGTAGGGTAAGGCTGGGGGTGTGTCAGTGTGTGAGTATGGGGGGGTAGGGTAAGGCTGGGGAGTGTCCAGTGTGTGAGTATGAGGGGGTAGGGTAAGGCTGGGGAGTGTCAGTGTGTGAGTATGGGGGGTAGGGTAAGGCTGGGGGTGTGTCAGTGTGTGAGTATGGGGGGGGGGTAGGGTAAGGCTGGGGGAGTGTCAGTGTGTGAGTATGGGGGGGTAGGGTAAGGCTGGGGCACAAAGCCGACACACCCCCAGCCTTACCTACCCCCCCCATACTTCAACAACACCGACACACCCCAAGCTTAGCCTACACCCCGCCATACTCAGCACACTGACACACCCCAGCCTTACCCTACCCCCATACTCACATACCTGACACTCCCCAGCCTTACCTGACCCCTCCCGCCATACTCACACACGACACTCCCCGCACCTTACCCCACCCCCATCACTCACACACTGACACCCGCCAGCCTTACCCTACCCACCCATACTCACATCGACACACCCCCAGCTTACCGCTACTACCCCGCCATACTCACATCCCGACACACGCCCCCAGCCTTACCCTACCCCCATACTCACACACTGCACACGTCCCAGCACTTACCCTACCCCGCATACTCACACACTGACACACCCCCAGCCTTACCCTACCCCCCCATACTCAACACTGACACGTCCCCCAGCCTTACCCTACCCCCATAACTCACACTGGACACCCCCCAGCCTTACCCTACCCCCCATACTCACACACTCGACACTCACCCCAGCGCTTACCTACCCCCCCATACTCACACTCTGACAGCTCCCCGCACCAAGCCTCCCGCCGCCCCATACTTCACACACTGACACACCCCAGCCTTACCCTACCCCCCCATACTCACACACTGACACCCCCCAGCTTACCCTACCCCCCATACTCCACACACGTGACACTCCCACCGCCTTACCCTACCCCGCCATACTCACACACCGACACTGCCCCCAGCCTTACCCTAACCCACCCCATACTCACACACGACACTGCCCAGCCATTACCCCTACCCCAGTACTCACACGCGGACACTCCCAGCCTTAACCCTACACCCCATACTCACATGCCGACACTCCCAGCTTACCTCTACTCCCCCCATACTCACACACTGAACACTCCCTCCAAGCCTTACCCTACCCCCCCATAACTCAACACACTGACACACCCCCCGCCTTACCCTACCCCGCCCATACTCACACACTGACACTCCCCCAGCCTTACCTACCCCCCATACTCACACACTGACACTCCCCAGCCTTACCCTACCCCCCCATACTCACACACTGACACTCCCCCCAGCCTTACCCTACCCCCCATACTCACACACTGACACTCCCCAGCCTTACCTACCCCCCATACTCACACACTGACACCCCCAAGCCTTACCGTACCCCCCATACTCACACACTGACACTCCCCAGCCTTACCCTACCCCCCATACTCACACACTGACACTCCCCCAGCCTTACCCTACCCCCCATACTCACACCTCCGACACTCCCCCAGCCTTACCCTACCCCCCCCATACTCACACACTGACAGCTCCCCAGCCTAGTTACCTACCCCCCCATACTCACACGACGACACTCCCCAGCCTTACCTACCCCCCATACTCACACACTGACACTCCCACGCTTACCCTACCTCCCCCCATACTCACACACCTGACACACCCCAGCCTTACCTACCCCCATACTCACACACTGACACTCCCCCAGCCTTACCTACCCCCCCATACTCAACACACTGACACTCCCCAGCCTTACCCTACCCCCCATACTCACACACTGACACCCCCCAGCCTTACCCTACCCCCATACTCACAACCTGACACTCCCGCCAGCCTTACCCTACCCCCCACATACTGCACATACACTGACACTCCCAGCCTTACCCTACCTCCCCCATACTCACACTCCGCACAACTACCCCCAGCCTTACCCTACCCCCCATACTCACACACTGACACTCCCCCAGCCTTGACCTACCCCCATACTCACACCCTGACACAACCCCAGCCTTACCCTACCCCCCATACTTCACGACACTGACACACCCCCAGCCTTACCCCTACCCCAATACCTCACACACTGACGACACACCCCAGCCTTACCCTACCCCCCCCCATACTCACACACTGACACTCCCCAGCCCTTACCCTCCCCCCATACCACACACTGACACTCCCCAGCCTTACCCTACCCCCCATACTCACACACTGACACTCCCCCAGCCTTACCCTACCCCCCATACTCACACACGTGACACTCCCCCAGCCTTACCTCCTACCCCATACTCACACACTGAACACTCCCCAGCCTTACCCTACCCCCCCATACTCAACACACTGACACTCCCCCAGCCTTACCCTACCCCCCATACTCACACACTGACACTCCCCCGCCTTACCCTACCCCCCATACTCACATACCGCACTCCCCCAGCCTTACCCCTACCCCCCCCCATACTCACACACTGACACTCCCCAGCCTTACCCTACCCCCCATACTCACACACTGACACACCCCAGCCTTACCCTAACCCCCATACTCACACACTGACACTCCCCCAGCCTTACCACTACCTCCCCCCCTATACTCACACACTGACACCATACCCCCAGCCCTTACCCTACCCCCATACTCCACACACTGACACTCCCCGCAGCCTTACCCTACGCCCCCCCCATATCACACACTGACACACTTCCCCAGCCTTACGCCTACCCCCCATACTCACACACTGACACTCCCCCAGCCTTACCCTACCCCGCCATACTCACACACTGACACTCCCAGCCTTACCCTACCCCCTCCATACTCACATACCGACAACTCCCCCAGCCTTACCCTACCCCCATACTCACACACTGACACAACCCCCAGCCTTACCCTACCCCCATACTCACACACTGACACTCCCCAGCCTTACCCTACCCCCCCCATACTCACACACTGACACTCCCCCAGCCTTACCCTACCCCCATACTCACACACTGACACTCCCCCAGCTTACCCTACCCCCCCCATACTCACACACTGACACCCCCAGCCTTACCCTACCCCCCATACTCACACACTGACACTCCCCCAGCCTTACCCTACCCCCCATACTCACACACTGACATCCCCCAGCCTTACCTACCCCCCATACTCACACACTCGACACTCCCCCAGCCTTACCTACCCCCCCCACATAACTCACACAACTGACACTCCCCAGCCTTACCCTACCCCCCATACTCACACACTCGACACTCCCCACAGCCTTACCCTACCCCCCCCCATACTCACACACTGACACTACCCCCAGCCTTACCCTAACCCCCCCATACTCACACACCGACACACCCCAGCCTTACCCTACCCCCATACTCACACACTGACACTCCCCAAGCCTTACCTACCGCCCCATACTCACACACTGACACTCCCCCAGCCTTACCCTACCCCATACTCACACACCTGACACATCCCCAGCCTTACCTCTACCCCCACATACTCAACAACCGACATCCCCCAGCCTTACCCTACCCCCCATATCCACACACTGACACTCCCCAGCCTTACCCTACCCCCCATACTCACAACCACCACTCCCCCCAGCCTTACCCTAACCCCCCCCATACTCCACACATGCACACTCCCCCAGCTTACCCTACCCCCCATACTCACACACTGACACATCCCCAGCTTACCCTACTACCCCATACTCACACACCGACAACTCCCCAGCCTTACCCTAACCCCCATATCCACACCGACACACCCCCAGCCTTACCCTACCCCCCCATACCTCAACACTGACACTCCCAGCCTTACCCTACCCCCCCCATACTCACAGACACTGACCATCCCCCAGCCTTACCCTACCCCCTACCACACACGTGACACCCCCCAGCCTTACCCTACTCCCCCATACTCACACACTGACACACCCCAGCCTTACCCTACCCCCCATACTCACACACTGACACTCCCCCAGCCTTACCCTACCCCCCCATACTCACAACACTGACACTCCCCAGCCTCCACTACCCCCTACTCACATAAGCCGACATCTCCCCAGCCTTACCCTACCCCCCCATACTGCACACACGTGACACACCCCCAGCCTTACCCTACCCCCATACTCACACACTGACACTCCCGCCTTACCCTACCCCCCATATCTCACACACTGACACTCCCCAAGCCTTACCCTACCCCCCATACTCAACACACTGACACTCCCCAGCCTTACCCTACCGCCCCCCATACTCACACACTGACAACATGCCCCCAGCCTTACCCTACCCCCCATACTCACACACTGACACTCCCCCAGCCTTACCCTACCCCCCATACTCACACACTGACACTCCCCAGCCTTACCCTACCTCCCATAGCTCACACACTGACACTCCCCAGCCTTACCGGCTACCCCCCCCATACTCACTCACTGACACTCCCCCAGCCTTACCTACCCCCCATACTCACAACACGACACTGACCCCCAGCCTTACCCTACCCCCCCATACTCACACAACTGACACTCCCCCAGCTTACCCTACCCCCCATACTCAACACCGACACAGCCAGCCTTACCCCTACCCCCCATACTCACACACTGACACTCCCCAAGCCTTACCCTACCCCCCCATACTCACACACTGACACCCCCCCAGCCTTACCCTACCCCCCATCTCACACACGCGACACACCCCAGCCTTACCCTCCCCCCATACTCCAGAACCGCACCCCCACCTTACCTACCCCCAAGCTCACAACTGCACTCCCCCAGCCTTACCCTACCCACCGCCCATACTCACACCACTGACACAACCCCGCAGCCTTGACCCTACCCCCATACTCACACACTGACACCCCCAGCTTACCCTACACCCCATACTCACACACTGACCGCTCCCCCAGGCCTTTACCCTACCCCCCCATATGCTGCACACCTGACACACCCGCGCAGCCTTACCCTACCCCCCATATCACACACTGACCGACCCCAGCCTTACCTACCCCCATACTCAACACTGACACCCCCGAGCCTTACCCTACCCCATACTCACACACGACACACCCAGCCTTACCCTAACCGCCCCCATACTCACACACTGGACACACCAGCCTTCCACTAACCCCCCCCCCATACTTCACACAGTTCTGACACTCCGCCCAGCCTTCCCTACCCCCCATACTCACACACTGACACTCCCCAGCCTTACCCTACCCCCCATACTCACACACTGACACACCCCCAGCCTTACCTTACCCCCATACTCACTACTGGAACACTCCCCAGCCTTACCCTACCGCCCTGCCATACCATGCCAACTGACACTCCCCAGCCTTACCCTACGCCCCCCATACTCACACACTGCACCCGCCCAGCCTTCCCTCAACCCCCCATACTCAACACCGACAACTCCCCCGCCTTACCCTACCCCCCCCATACTCACACACTGACAACTCCCCCGCTTACCCTACCCCCCATACTCACACACTGACACTCCCCCAGCCTTACCCTACCCCCCCATACTCACACACTGACACTCACCCCAGCCTTACCTACCCCCATACTCACAACTGTGAACACTCCCCCAGCCTTACCCTACCCCCCCATCTCACACATCGACACACACCCCCAGCCTTACCCCTACCCCCGCCATACTCACACACTGACACACCCCACCCTTACCCTACCCCCCATACGTCACACACGTGACACTACCCCCAGCCTTACCTCTACCCCCCCATACTCACACACTGAGACACTTCCCCCAGCCTTACCCTACCCCCCCATACTCCCACACCGACTCCTCCGCCTTACTACCCTACCCCCCATACTCACACACTGACACACCCCCCAGCCTTACCCTACCCCCCCATACTCACACACTGCACACCCCCAGCCTTTACCTACCCCCCCATACTCACACACGCACACTCCCCCAGCCTTACCCTACCCCCCCCATACTCACACACTGACACTCCCCAGCCTTACCCTACCCCCCCCCCATACTCACACACTGACACCCCCAGCCTTACCCTACCCCCCCCCCATACTCACACACTGACACTCCCCCAGCCTTACCCTACCCCCCATACTCCACACCGACACTCCCCCAGCCTTACCCTACCCCCATACTCACACGACTGACACTCCCCCAGCCTTACCCTCCCCCCCATACTCACACACTGACACACCCCCAGCCTTACCCTACCCCCCCCATACTCACAACACGACATCCCCCAGCCTTACCCTACCCCCCCATACTCACACACTGACACACTCCCCCAGCCTTACCCTACCCCCCCATACTCACACCGACACTCCCCCAGCCTTACCCTACCCCCCCATACTCACACCGACACTCCCCAGCCTTACCCTACCCCCCCCATACTCACACACTGCACACTCCCCAGCCTTACCCTACCCCCCCATACTCCACACTACGACACTCCCACCCAGCCTTTACCCTACCCCCCCCCATACTCACACACTGACCTCCCCAGCCTTACCCCTACCCCCCATACTCACCCACTGACACACCCCGCCTTACCCTACCCCATACTCACACACTGACACTCCCCCAGCCTTACCCTACCCCCCATACTCACACACTGGACACTCCCCCAGCCTTACCCTACCCCCCATACTCACACACTGACACCCCCAGCCTTACCCTACCCCCCCATACTCACACACGACACTCCCCAGCCTTACCCTACCCCCCCCATACTCACACACTGACACTCCCCCAGCCTTACCCTACCCCCCCCCATACTCACACACTGACACTCCCCGCCTTACCCTACCCCCCCATACCCACACACTGACACTCCCCCAGCCTACCCTACCCCCCATACTCACACCACTGACACACTCCCCCAGCCTTACCCTACCCCCCATACTCAACACACACTGACACTCCCCAGCCTTACCCTACCCCCCATACTCACACCACTCGACACTCCCCCAGCCTTACCCTACCCCCCCCATATCACACACTGACACTCCCCCAGCCTTACCCTACCCCCCCCATACTCACACACCAGACACCCCCAGCCTTACCCTACCCCCTACTCACACACTGACACTCGCCCCAGCCTTACCCCTACCCCCCATACTCACACACTGACACTCCCCCAGCCTTACCCTACCCCCCATACTCCACACCGACACACCCCCAGCCTTACCCTACCCCCACATACTCACCATACCGACACTCCCCCAGCCTACCCTACCCCCCATACTCACACACTGACACTCCCCCAGCCTTACCCTACCCTCCCCATACTCACACCGACACACCCCCAGCCTTACCCACTACCCCCATACTCACACACTGACACTCCCCCAGCCTTACCCTACCCCCCATACTCACACACTGACACACCCCAGCCTTACCCTACCCCCCCATACTCACACACTGACACATCCCCAGCCTTACCCTACCCCCCCATACTCACACACTGACACTAGCCCCCACTTACCCTAACCCCGCCCATAACTCACCATACTACACACTGACCCCCCCAGCCTTACCCTACCCCCCCCATACTCACACACCTGACACTCCCCAGCCTTACCCTACCCCCCCATACTCACACACTGACACTCCCCAGCCTTACCCTACCCCCCCATACTCACACACTGACACTCCCCAGCCTTACCCTACCCCCCCATACTCACACACTGACACTCCCCCAGCCTTACCCTACCCCCCATACTCACACACACTGACACTCCCAGCCTTACCCTACCCCCTACTCACACACTGACACATCCCCCAGCCTTACCCTACCCCCCCATACTCACACTACCGACACACCCCCAGCCTTACCCTACCCCCCATACTCACACACTGACACTCCCCCAGTCCTTACCCCCCCCATACCCACACTGACACACCCCAGCCTTACCTACCCCCCATACTCACACACTGACACTCCCCCCCAGCCTTACCCTACCCCCCATACTCACACACTGACACACCCCAGCCTTACCTAGCCCCCTATACCACACATGACACTCCCCAGCCTTACCCTACCCCCCATACTCACACACTGAACTACCCCAGCCTTACCCTACCCCCCCATACTCACACACTGACACTCCCCAGCCTTACCCTACCCCCCATACTCACACACTGACACTCCCCCAGCCTTACCCTACCCCCCCCATACTCACACACTGACACTCCCCCAGCCTTACCCTACCCCCCATACTCACACACTGACACTTCCAGCCTTACCCTACCCCCCATACTCACACACTGACACTCCCCGCAGCCTTACCCTACCCCCACCATACTCACACACTGACACTCCCAGCCTTACCTACCTACCCCCCATACTCACACACCGACACTCCCAGCCTTACCCTACCGCCCCCTACCAATACTCACACACTGACACTCCCCAGCCTTACCCTACCCCCACCATACTTCACACACCTACACACCACCCAGCCTTACCTCTACCCCCATACTCACACACTGACACTCCCCGCAGCCTTACCCTACCCCCCCCATACTCACACACTGACACCCCCAGCCTTACCCTACCCCCCCATACTCACACACTGACACTCCCCAGCCTTACCCTACCCCACTACTCACAACCACCTCCCCACCTACTCCACCCCCATACTCACACACTGACACTCCCCCAGCCTTACCCTACCCCCCCCATACTCACACACCGAACACCCCCAGCCTTACCCTACCCCCCATAACTCACACACTGACACTCCCAGCCTTACCACTACCCCCATACTCACACACTGACACTCCCCCCAGCCTTACCCTACCCCCCATACTCACACACTGACACACCCCCAGCCTTACCCTACCCCCCATACTCACACACTGACACTCCCCCAGCCTTACCCTACCCCCCATACTCACACACTGACACTCCCCAGCCTTAACCCACCCCCCATACTCACACACTGACACTCCCCGCAGCCTTACCCTACCCCCCCCATACTCACACACTGACCCCCCCCAGCCTTACCCTACCCCCTCATACGTCACACACTGACACTCCCAGCCTTACCCTACCCCCCATACTCACAACACTGACACTCCCCCAGCCTTACCCTACCCCCCATACTCACACACTGACACTCCCCAGCCTTACCCTACCCCCCATACTCACACACGACACTCCCCCAGCCTTACCCTACCCCCCGCATCCACAACACCTGACACTCCCCAGGCTTACCCTACCCCCCCATACTCACACAACTCGACACACCCCAGCCTTACCCTACCCCCCATACTCACACACTGACACTCCCCCAGCCTACCCCTACCCCCCCATAACTCACACACTGACACTCCCCAAGCCTTACCGCACCCCCCAACTCCACAACGACACCCCGCCTTACCCTACCCCACATCACACTCACAGACCACACTCCCCAGCCTTACCCTACCCCCCATACTCACACATGACACTCCCCCAGCCTTACCCTACCCCCCATACTCACACACTGACACTCCCCCAGCCTTACCTACCCCCCATACTCACACACTGACACTCCCCAGCCTTACCCTACCCCCCCATACTCACACACTGACACACCCCCCGCCTTACCCTACCCCATACTCACACACTGACACTCCCCCAGCCTTACCCTACCCCCCAATACTCAGCACACCGACACATCACCCCCATCAGCCTTACCTACCCCCCCATAACTCACCACCGACACACCCCCAGCCTTACCCTACCTCCCCCCATACTCACCACACTGACACGAACATCCCAGCCTTACCCTACCCCCCCATACTCACACACTGACACACCCCAGCCTTACCCTACCTCCCCCCCATACTCACACCACTGACACTCCCCCAGCCTTACCCTACCCCCCATACTCACACACTGACATCTCCCCAGCCTACCTTACCCTCCCCCATAACTCACACGACGACTCCCCCAGCCTTACCCTACCCCCCATACTCACAACCGACACTCCCCCAGCCTTACCCTACCACTCCCATACTCAGCCACACTGACTCAGTTCCCCCAGCCTTTACCCATACCCCCATACTCACACACTGACACTCCCCCAGCCTTACCCTCTACCCCCCCCATACTCACACACTGACACTCCCCCAGCCTTACACCTCCCCCCATACTCACACACTGACACCCTCCCAGCCTTACCCTACCCCCCCATACTCACACACTGCACCCCCCAGCCTTACCCTACCCCCCCATACTCACACACTGACACTCCCCCAGCCTTACCCTACCCCCATACTCAACACTGACACTCCCCCAGCCTTACCTACCCCCCATACTCACACACTGACACTCCCCCATCCTTACCCTACCCCCCATACTCACACCACTGACACTCCAGCCTTACCCTACCCCCCCATACTCACACACTGACACACCTCCCCCAGCCTTACCCTCCCCCCCATATACACACTGACACTCCCCCAGCGCTTACCCTACCCCCCCATCACACACACGACCGACCCCCAGCCTTACCCTACCCCCATACTCACACACCGACACACCCCCAGCCTTACCCCACCCCCCCCTACTCACAACACTGACACTCCCCCAGCCTACCTACCCCCCATACTCACACTACTTCCGACCACCCCAGCCTTACCCTACCGCCCACTACTCACATACCGACACTCCCAGCCTTACCTACCCCCGCATTATCACACACTGACACGCCCCCAGCCTTACCCTACCTCCCCCAGTACTCACACACTGACACACCCCAGCCTTACCCTACCCCCCAATACTGCACACACTGACACTCCCCCAGCCTTACCCTACCCCCCCATACTCACACACTGACACCCCCAGCCGTTACCCTACCCCCCATACTCACACACTGCACAACCCCAGCCTTACCTACCCCATAACTCAACACGAACACACCACCAGCTCTTCCCTACCCCCATACTCACAATGACACACACCCAGCCTTACCCTACCCCCCTATCACAGTCACGACAACACCCCAGCGCTTACCCTGCTAGAACCCCCCCCATATACT
>NC_030679.2:150919783-151004783 GCF_000004195.4 Xenopus tropicalis
TACCCCAAGCACATTCCCCCCTCCCCCAAGGTACCCAAGCCACATTCCCCCTTCCCTCCCTCCCTCCCCATGTACCCCAAGCACATCCCCCCTTCCCTCCCCAGGTACCCCAAGCACATTCCCCCCTTCCCTCCCCCCAGGTACCCCAAGCCATCCCCCCTTCCCTCCCCCCAGGTACCCCAAGCACATTCCCCCCTCTCCCCTCAGGTTACCCCAAGCACATCCCCCCCTTCCCTCCCCCCAGTACCCAAGCACTACTTCCCCCCTTCCCTCCCCCCCAGGTACCCCAAGCACATCCCCCCCTCCCCTCTCCCCAGTTACCCCAAGCACATCCCCCCTTCCCTCCCCCCAGGTACCCCAAGCACATCCCCCCTCCCTCCCCCCAGGTACCCCAAGACACATTCCCCCTTCCCTCCCCCCAGGTACCCCAAGACACATTCCCCTTCCCTCCCCCCCAGGTCACCCAAGCACATCCCCCCCCCCCTCCCCCCAGGTTACACAGCCCCGTATAGGCACAGACCAGTAACTGGCCGCCTTACCCAGTAGGGCCGCTAGATGGCAGCCCGTATAGGCACAGACCAGTAACTGGCGCGTTACCCAGTAGGGCCGCTAGATGGCAGCCCCGTATAGGCACAGACCAGTAACTGGCGCAGTTACCCAGTAGGGCCGCTAAGAGGGCAGCGCCCGTATAGGCACAGACCAGTAACTGGCGCAGTTACCCAGTAGGGCCGCTAGATGGCAGCCCCGTATAGGCACAGACCAGTAACTGGCGCAGTTACCCAGTAGGCCGCTAGAGGGCAGCCCCGTATAGGCACAGACCAGTAACTGGCGCAGTTACCCAGTAGGGCCGCTAGAGGGCAGCCCCGTATAGGCACAGACCAGTAACTGCGCAGTTACCCAGTAGGGCCGCTAGAGGGCAGCCCCGTATAGGCACAGACCAGTAACTGGCGCAGTTACCCAGTAGGGCCGCTAGATGGCAGCCCCGTATAGGCACAGACCAGTAACTGGCGGCGTTACCCAGTAGGGCCGCTAGAGGGCAGCCCCGTGTAAGCGGCACAGACCAGTAACTGGCGCAGTTACCCAGTAGGGCCGCTAGAGGGCAGCCCCGTGTAGGCACAGACCATAACTGGCGCAGTTACCCAGTAGGGCCGCTAGAGGGCAGCCCCGTGTAGGCACAGACCAGTAACTGGCGCAGTTACCCAGTAGGGCCGCTAGATGGCAGCCCCGTATAGGCACAGACCAGTAACTGGCGGCGTTACCCAGTAGGGCCGCTAGAGGGCAGCCCCGTATAGGCACAGACCAGTAAACTGGCGCCGTTACCCAGTAGGGCGCTAGATGGCAAGCCCCGTGTAGCACAGACCAGTAACTGGCGCAGTTACCCAGTAGGGGCCGCTAGATGGCAGCCCCGTATAGGCACAGACCAGTAACTGGCGCAGTTACCAGTAGGGCCGCTAGATGGCAGCCCCGTATAGGCACAGGCCAGTAACTGGCGCAGTTACCCAGTAGGGCCGCTAGATGGCAGCCCCGTATAGGCACAGACCAGTAACTGGCGCAGTTACCCAGTAGGGGCCGCTAGATGGCAGCCCGTATAGGCACAGACCAGTAACTGGCGCAGTTACCATAACAGTAGGGCCGCTAGATGGCAGCCCCGTATAGGCACAGACCAGTAACTGGCGCAGTTACCCAGTAGGGCCGCTAGATGGCAGCCCCGTATAGGCACAGACCAGTAACTGGCGCAGTTACCCAGTAGGGCCGCTAGATGGCAGCCCGTATAGGCACAGGCCAGTAACTGGCGCAGTTACCAGTAGGGCCGCTAGATGGCAGCCCCGTATAGGCACAGACCAGTAACTGGCGCAGTTACCCAGTAGGGCCGCTAGATGGCAGCCCGTATAGGCACAGACCAGTAACTGGCGCAGTTACCAGTAGGGCCGCTAGAGGGCAGCCCCGTATAGGCACAGACCAGTAACTGGCGCAGTTACCCAGTAGGGCCGCTAGATGGCAGCCCCGTATAGGCACAGACCAGTAACTGGCGCAGTTACCCAGTAGGGCCGCTAGATGGCAGCCCCGTATAGGCACAGACCAGTAACTGGCGCCGTTACCCAGTAGGGCCGCTAGAGGCATATAGGCACAGACCAGTAACTGGCGCAGTTACCCAGTAGGGCCGCTAGAGGCAGCCCCGTATAGGCACAGACCAGTAACTGGCGCAGTTACCCAGTAGGGCGCCTAGATGGCAGCCCCGTATAGGCACAGACCAGTAACTGGCGCAGTTACCCAGTAGGGCCGCTAGGGGGCAGCCCCGTATAGGCACAGACCAGTAACTGGCGCAGTTACCCAGTAGGGCCGCTAGATGGCAGCCCAGTATAGGCACAGACCAGTAACTGGCGCAGTTACCCAGTAGGGCCGCTAGATGGCAGCCCCGTATAGGCACCGACCAGTAACTGGCGCAGTAACCCAGTAGGGCCGCTAGATGGCAGCCCCGTATAGGCACAGACCAGTAACTGGCGCAGTTTACCCAGTAGGGCCGCTAGATGGGCCCCGTATAGGCACAGACCCGTAAACTGGCGCAGTTACCCAGTAGGGCCGCTAGGGGCAGCCCCCCTATAGGCACAGGACCAGTAACTGGCGCAGTTACCCAGTAGGGCGCTAGAATGGCAGCCCGTATAGGCACAGCAGTAACTGGCGCAGTAACCAGTAGGGCCGCTAGATGGCAGCCCGTATAGGCACAGACCAGTAACTGGCGCAGTTACCCAGTAGGGCCGCTAGATGGCAGCCCCGTATAGGCACAGACCAGTAACTGGCGCCGTTACCCAGTAAGGCCGCTAGATGGCAGCCCCGTATAGGCACAGACCAGTAACTGGCGCAGTTACCCAGTAGGGCCGCTAGATGGCAGCCCCGTATAGGCACAGACCAGTAACTGGCGCCGTTACCCAGTAGGGCCGCTAGATGGCAGCCCCGTATAGGCACAGACCAGTAACTGGCGCCGTTACCCAGTAGGGCCGCTAGATGGCAGCCCCGTATAGGCACAGACCAGTAACTGGCGCAGTTACCCAGTAGGGCCGCTAGAGGGCAGCCCCGTATAGGCACAGACCAGTAACTGGCGCAGTTACCCAGTAGGGCCGCTAGATGGCAGCCCCGTATAGGCACAGACCAGTAACTGGCGCAGTTACCCAGTAGGGCCGCTAGAGGGCAGCCCCGTATAGGCACAGACCAGTAACTGGCGCAGTTACCCAGTAGGGCCGCTAGAGGGCAGCCCCGTATAGGCACAGACCAGTAACTGGCGCAGTTACCCAGTAGGGCCGCTAGAGGGCAGCCCCGTATAGGCACAGACCAGTAACTGGCGCAGTTACCCAGTAGGGCCGCTAGAGGGCAGCCCCGTGTAGGCACAGACCAGTAACTGGCGCAGTTACCCAGTAGGGCGCTAGAGGGCAGCCCCGTGTAGGCACAGACCAGTAACTGGCGCAGTTACCCAGTAGGGCCGCTAGAGGGCAGCCCCGTGTAGGCACAGACCAGTAACTGGCGCAGTTACCCAGTAGGGCCGCTAGAGGGCAGCCCCGTGTAGGCACAGACCAGTAACTGGCGCAGTTACGCCAGTAGGGCCGCTAGATGGCAGCCCCGTGTAGGCACAGACCAGTAACTGGCGGCGTTACCCAGTAGGGCCGCTAGAGGGCAGCCCCGTATAGGCACAGACCAGTAACTGGCGCCGTTACCCAGTAGGGCCGCTAGATGGCAGCCCCGTGTAGGCACAGACCAGTAACTGGCGCAGTTACCCAGTAGGGCCGCTAGATGGCAGCCCCGTATAGGCACAGACCAGTAACTGGCGCAGTTACCCAGTAGGGCCGCTAGATGGCAGCCCCGTGTAGGCACAGACCAGTAACTGGCGCCGTTACCCAGTAGGGCCGCTAGAGGGCAGCCCCGTATAGGCACAGACCAGTAACTGGCGCAGTAACCCAGTAGGGCCGCTAGATGGCAGCCCCGTATAGGCACAGACCAGTAACTGGCGCCGTTACCCAGTAGGGCCGCTAGAGGGCAGCCCCGTATAGGCACAGACCAGTAACTGGCGCAGTTACCCAGTAGGGCCGCTAGATGGCAGCCCCGTGTAGGCACAGACCAGTAACTGGCGCCGTTACCCAGTAGGGCCGCTAGATGGCAGCCCCGTATAGGCACAGACCAGTAACTGGCGCCGTTACCCAGTAGGGCCGCTAGATGGCAGCCCCGTATAGGCACAGACCAGTAACTGGCGCAGTTACCCAGTAGGGCCGCTAGATGGCAGCCCCGTATAGGCACAGACCAGTAACTGGCGCAGTTACCCAGTAGGGCCGCTAGAGGGCAGCCCCGTATAGGCACAGACCAGTAACTGGCGCAGTTACCCAGTAGGGCCGCTAGAGGGCAGCCCCGTATAGGCACAGACCAGTAACTGGCGCAGTTACCCAGTAGGGCCGCTAGAGGGCAGCCCCGTATAGGCACAGACCAGTAACTGGCGCAGTTACCCAGTAGGGCAGCTAGATGGCAGCCCCATATAGGCACAGACCAGTAACTGGCGCAGTTACCCAGTAGGGCCGCTAGATGGCAGCCCCGTATAGGCACAGACCAGTAACTGGCGCAGTTACCCAGTAGGGCCGCTAGAGGGCAGCCCCGTATAGGCACAGACCAGTAACTGGCGCCGTTACCCAGTAGGGCCGCTAGATGGCAGCCCCGTATAGGCACAGACCAGTAACTGGCGCAGTTACCCAGTAGGGCCGCTAGATGGCAGCCCCGTATAGGCACAGACCAGTAACTGGCGCAGTTACCCAGTAGGGCCGCTAGATGGCAGCCCCGTATAGGCACAGACCAGTAACTGGCGCAGTAACCCAGTAGGGCCGCTAGATGGCAGCCCCGTATAGGCACAGACCAGTAACTGGCGCAGTAACCCAGTAGGGCCGCTAGATGGCAGCCCCGTATAGGCACAGACCAGTAACTGGCGCAGTTACCCAGTAGGGCCGCTAGATGGCAGCCCCGTATAGGCACAGACCAGTAACTGGCGCCGTTACCCAGTAAGGCCGCTAGATGGCAGCCCCGTATAGGCACAGACCAGTAACTGGCGCCGTTACCCAGTAGGGCCGCTAGAGGGCAGCCCCGTATAGGCACAGGCCAGTAACTGGCGCAGTTACCCAGTAGGGCCGCTAGATGGCAGCCCCGTATAGGCACAGACAGTAACTGGCGCCGTTACCCAGTAGGGCCGCAAGATGGCAGCCCCGTATAGGCACAGACCAGTAACTGGCGCAGTTACCCAGTAGGGCCGCTAGATGGCAGCCCCGTATAGGCACAGACCAGTAACTGGCGCAGTTACCCAGTAGGGCCGCTAGGGGCAGCCCCGTATAGGCACAGACCAGTAACTGGCGCAGTTACCCAGTAGGGCCGCTAGGGGGCAGCCCCGTATAGGCACAGACCAGTAACTGGCGCAGTTACCCAGTAGGGCCGCTAGATGGCAGCCCCGTATAGGCACAGACCAGTAACTGGCGCAGTTACCCAGTAGGGCCGCTAGGGGGCAGCCCCATATAGACACAGACCAGTAACTGGCGCAGTTACCCAGTAGGGCCGCTAGGGGGCAGCCCCGTATAGGCACAGACCAGTAACTGGCGCAGTTACCCCAGTAGGGCCGCTAGATGGCAGCCCCGTATAGGCACAGACCAGTAACTGGCGCAGTTACCCAGTAGGGCCGCTAGATGGCAGCCCCGTATAGGCACAGACCAGTAACTGGCGCCGTTACCCAGTAAGGCCGCTAGATGGCAGCCCCGTATAGGCACAGACCAGTAACTGGCGCAGTTACCCAGTAGGGCCGCTAGATGGCAGCCCCGTATAGGCACAGACCAGTAACTGGCGCAGTTACCCAGTAGGGCCGCTAGATGGCAGCCCCGTATAGGCACAGACCAGTAACTGGCGCCGTTACCCAGTAGGGCCGCTAGATGGCAGCCCCGTATAGGCACAGACCAGTAACTGGCGCCGTTACCCAGTAGGGCCGCTAGATGGCAGCCCCGTATAGGCACAGACCAGTAACTGGCGCAGTTACCCAGTAGGGCCGCTAGAGGGCAGCCCCGTATAGGCACAGACCAGTAACTGGCGCAGTTACCCAGTAGGGCCGCTAGATGGCAGCCCCGTATAGGCACAGACCAGTAACTGGCGCAGTTACCCAGTAGGGCCGCTAGAGGGCAGCCCCGTATAGGCACAGACCAGTAACTGGCGCAGTTACCCAGTAGGGCCGCTAGAGGGCAGCCCCGTATAGGCACAGACCAGTAACTGGCGCAGTTACCCAGTAGGGCCGCTAGAGGGCAGCCCCGTATAGGCACAGACCAGTAACTGGCGCAGTTACCCAGTAGGGCCGCTAGATGGCAGCCCCGTATAGGCACAGACCAGTAACTGGCGCAGTTACCCAGTAGGGCCCGCTAGAGGGCAGCCCCGTATAGGCACAGACCAGTAACTGGCGCAGTTACCCAGTAGGGCCGCTAGAGGGCAGCCCCGTATAGGCACAGACCAGTAACTGGCGCAGTTACCCAGTAGGGCCGCTAGAGGGCAGCCCCGTGTAGGCACAGACCAGTAACTGGCGCAGTTACCCAGTAGGGCCGCTAGAGGGCAGCCCCGTGTAGGCACAGACCAGTAACTGGCGCAGTTACCCAGTAGGGCCGCTAGAGGGCAGCCCCGTATAGGCACAGACCAGTAACTGGCGCAGTTACCCAGTAGGGCCGCTAGATGGCAGCCCCGTATAGGCACAGACCAGTAACTGGCGGCGTTACCCAGTAGGGCCGCTAGATGGCAGCCCCGTGTAGGCACAGACCAGTAACTGGCGCCGTTACCCAGTAGGGCCGCTAGATGGCAGCCCCGTATAGGCACAGACCAGTAACTGGCGCCGTTACCCAGTAGGGCCGCTAGATGGCAGCCCCGTGTAGGCACAGACCAGTAACTGGCGCCGTTACCCAGTAGGGCCGCTAGATGGCAGCCCCGTATAGGCACAGACCAGTAACTGGCGCCGTTACCCAGTAGGGCCGCTAGATGGCAGCCCCGTGTAGGCACAGACCAGTAACTGGCGCCGTTACCCAGTAGGGCCGCTAGATGGCAGCCCCGTATAGGCACAGACCAGTAACTGGCGCAGTTACCCAGTAGGGCCGCTAGATGGCAGCCCCGTATAGGCACAGACCAGTAACTGGCGCCGTTACCCAGTAGGGCCGCTAGATGGCAGCCCCGTGTAGGCACAGACCAGTAACTGGCGCCGTTACCCAGTAGGGGCCGCTAGATGGCAGCCCCGTATAGGCACAGACCAGTAACTGGCGCCGTTACCCAGTAGGGCCGCTAGATGGCAGCCCCGTGTAGGCACAGACCAGTAACTGGCGCAGTTACCCAGTAGGGCCGCTAGATGGCAGCCCCGTATAGGCACAGACCAGTAACAGGCACAGTTACCCAGTAGGGCCGCTAGATGGGCAGCCCCGTATAGGCACAGACCAGTAACTGGCGCAGTTACCCAGTAGGGCCGCTAGATGGCAGCCCCGTATAGGCACAGACCAGTAACTGGCGCAGTTACCCAGTAGGGCCGCTAGATGGCAGCCCCGTATAGGCACAGACCAGTAACTGGCGCAGTTACCCAGTAGGGCCGCTAGATGGCAGCCCCGTATAGGCACAGACCAGTAACTGGCGCCGTTACCCAGTAGGGCCGCTAGATGGCAGCCCCGTATAGGCACAGACCAGTAACTGGTGCAGTTACCCAGTAGGGCCGCTAGATGGCAGCCCCGTATAGGCACAGACCAGTAACTGGCGCAGTAACCCAGTAGGGCCGCTAGATGGCAGCCCCGTATAGGCACAGACCAGTAACTGGCGCAGTTACCCAGTAGGGCCGCTAGATGGCAGCCCCGTATAGGCACAGACCAGTAACTGGCGCCGTTACCCCAGTAAGGCCGCTAGATGGCAGCCCCGTATAGGCACAGACCAGTAACTGGCGCCGTTACCCAGTAGGGCCGCTAGAGGGCAGCCCCGTATAGGCACAGGCCAGTAACTGGCGCAGTTACCCAGTAGGGCCGCTAGATGGCAGCCCCGTATAGGCACAGACCAGTAACTGGCGCCGTTAACCAGTAGGGCCGCTAGATGGCAGCCCCGTATAGGCACAGGCCAGTAACTGGCGCAGTTACCCAGTAGGGCCGCTAGATGGCAGCCCCGTATAGGCACAGACCAGTAACTGGCGCCGTTACCCAGTAGGGCCGCTAGAGGGCAGCCCCGTATAGGCACAGACCAGTAACTGGCGCCGTTACCCAGTAGGGCCGCTAGATGGCAGCCCCGTATAGGCACAGACCAGTAACTGGCGCAGTTACCCAGTAGGGCCGCTAGATGGCAGCCCCGTATAGGCACAGACCAGTAACTGGCGCAGTTACCCAGTAGGGCCGCTAGAGGGCAGCCCCGTGTAGGCACAGACCAGTAACTGGCGCCGTTACCCAGTAGGGCTGCTAGAGGGCAGCCCCATGTAGGCACAGACCAGTAACTGGCGGCGTTACCCAGTAGGGCCGCTAGATGGCAGCCCCGTATAGGCACAGACCAGTAACTGGCGCCGTTACCCAGTAGGGCCGCTAGATGGCAGCCCCGTGTAGGCACAGACCAGTAACTGGCGCAGTTACCCAGTAGGGCCGCTAGATGGCAGCCCCGTATAGGCACAGACCAGTAACTGGCGCAGTTACCCAGTAGGGCCGCTAGAGGGCAGCCCCGTATAGGCACAGACCAGTAACTGGCGCAGTTACCCATTAGGGCCGCTAGAGGGCAGCCCCGTGTAGGCACAGACCAGTAACTGGCGCAGTTACCCAGTAGGGCCGCTAGATGGCAGCCCCGTATAGGCACAGACCAGTAACTGGCGCCGTTACCCAGTAGGGCCGCTAGATGGCAGCCTCGTGTAGGCACAGACCAGTAACTGGCGCAGTTACCCAGTAGGGCCGCTAGATGGCAGCCCCGTATAGGCACAGACCAGTAACTGGCGCCGTTACCCAGTAGGGCCGCTAGATGGCAGCCCCGTATAGGCACAGACCAGTAACTGGCGCCGTTACCCAGTAGGGCCGCTAGATAGCAGCCCCGTATAGGCACAGACCAGTAACTGGCGCAGTTACCCAGTAGGGCCGCTAGATGGCAGCCCCGTATAGGCACAGACCAGTAACTGGCGCAGTTACCCAGTAGGGCCGCTAGATGGCAGCCCCGTATAGGCACAGACCAGTAACTGGCGCCGTTACCCAGTAGGGCCGCTAGATGGCAGCCCCGTATAGGCACAGACCAGTAACTGGCGCAGTTACCCAGTAGGGCCGCTAGATGGCAGCCCCGTATAGGCACAGACCAGTAACTGGCGCCGTTACCCAGTAGGGCCGCTAGATGGCAGCCCCGTATAGGCACAGACCAGTAACTGGCGCAGTTACCCAGTAGGGCCGCTAGAGGGCAGCCCCGTATAGGCACAGACCAGTAACTGGCGCAGTTACCCAGTAGGGCCGCTAGAGGGCAGCCCCGTATAGGCACAGACCAGTAACTGGCGCAGTTACCCAGTAGGGCCGCTAGATGGCAGCCCCGTGTAGGCACAGACCAGTAACTGGCGCCGTTACCCAGTAGGGCCGCTAGAGGGCAGCCCCGTATAGGCACAGACCAGTAACTGGCGCCGTTACCCAGTAGGGCCGCTAGAGGGCAGCCCCGTATAGGCACAGACCAGTAACTGGCGCCGTTACCCAGTAGGGCCGCTAGATGGCAGCCCCGTATAGGCACAGACCAGTAACTGGCGCAGTTACCCAGTAGGGCCGCTAGATGGCAGCCCCGTATAGGCACAGACCAGTAACTGGCGCAGTTACCCAGTAGGGCCGCTAGATGGCAGCCCCGTATAGGCACAGACCAGTAACTGGCGCCGTTACCCAGTAGGGCCGCTAGATGGCAGCCCCGTATAGGCACAGACCAGTAACTGGCGCAGTTACCCAGTAGGGCCGCTAGATGGCAGCCCCGTATAGGCACAGACCAGTAACTGGCGCAGTTACCCAGTAGGGCCGCTAGAGGGCAGCCCCGTATAGGCACAGACCAGTAACTGGCGCAGTTACCCAGTAGGGCCGCTAGATGGCAGCCCCGTATAGGCCACAGACCAGTAACTGGCGCAGTTACCCAGTAGGGCCGCTAGAGGGCAGCCCCGTATAGGCACAGACCAGTAACTGGCGCAGTTACCCAGTAGGGCCGCTAGATGGCAGCCCCGTATAGGCACAGACCAGTAACTGGCGCAGTTACCCAGTAGGGCCGCTAGATGGCAGCCCCGTATAGGCACAGACCAGTAACTGGCGCAGTTACCCAGTAGGGCCGCTAGATGGCAGCCCCGTATAGGCACAGACCAGTAACTGGCGCAGTTACCCAGTAGGGCCGCTAGAGGGCAGCCCCGTATAGGCACAGACCAGTAACTGGCGCAGTTACCCAGTAGGGCCGCTAGAGGGCAGCCCCGTATAGGCACAGACCAGTAACTGGCGCAGTTACCCAGTAGGGCCGCTAGATGGCAGCCCCGTATAGGCACAGACCAGTAACTGGCACAGTTACCCAGTAGGGCCGCTAGAGGGCAGCCCCGTATAGGCACAGACCAGTAACTGGCGCCGTTACCCAGTAGGGCCGCTAGATGGCAGCCCCGTATAGGCACAGACCAGTAACTGGCGCAGTTACCCAGTAGGGCCGCTAGAGGGCAGCCCCGTATAGGCACAGACCAGTAACTGGCGCAGTTACCCAGTAGGGCCGCTAGATGGCAGCCCCGTATAGGCACAGACCAGTAACTGGCGCCGTTACCCAGTAGGGCCGCTAGATGGCAGCCCCGTATAGGCACAGACCAGTAACTGGCGCAGTTACCCAGTAGGGCCGCTAGGGGGCAGCCCCGTATAGGCACAGACCAGTAACTGGCGCAGTTACCCAGTAGGGCCGCTAGAGGGCAGCCCCGTATAGGCACAGACCAGTAACTGGCGCAGTTACCCAGTAGGGCCGCTAGAGGGCAGCCCCGTATAGGCACAGACCAGTAACTGGCGCAGTTACCCAGTAGGGCCGCTAGAGGGCAGCCCCGTATAGGCACAGACCAGTAACTGGCGCAGTTACCCAGTAGGGCCGCTAGATGGCAGCCCCGTATAGGCACAGACCAGTAACTGGCGCCGTTACCCAGTAGGGCCGCTAGAGGGCAGCCCCGTATAGGCACAGACCAGTAACTGGTGCAGTTACCCAGTAGGGCCGCTAGATGGCAGCCCCGTATAGGCACAGACCAGTAACTGGCGCAGTTACCCAGTAGGGCCGCTAGATGGCAGCCCCGTATAGGCACAGACCAGTAACTGGCGCCGTTACCCAGTAGGGCCGCTAGATGGCAGCCCCGTATAGGCACAGACCAGTAACTGGCGCAGTTACCCAGTAGGGCCGCTAGATGGCAGCCCCGTATAGGCACAGACCAGTAACTGGCGCAGTTACCCAGTAGGGCCGCTAGATGGCAGCCCCGTATAGGCACAGACCAGTAACAGGCACAGTTACCCAGTAGGGCCGCTAGATGGCAGCCCCGTATAGGCACAGACCAGTAACTGGCGCAGTTACCCAGTAGGGCCGCTAGATGGCAGCCCCGTATAGGCACAGACCAGTAACTGGCGCCGTTACCCAGTAGGGCCGCTAGATGGCAGCCCCGTATAGGCACAGACCAGTAACTGGCGCCGTTACCCAGTAGGGCCGCTAGATGGCAGCCCCGTATAGGCACAGACCAGTAACTGGCGCAGTTACCCAGTAGGGCCGCTAGATGGCAGCCCCGTATAGGCACAGACCAGTAACAGGCACAGTTATCCAGTAGGGCCGCTAGATGGCAGCCCCGTATAGGCACAGACCAGTAACTGGCGCAGTTACCCAGTAGGGCCGCTAGATGGCAGCCCCGTATAGGCACAGACCAGTAACTGGCGCCGTTACCCAGTAGGGCCGCTAGATGGCAGCCCCGTATAGGCACAGACCAGTAACTGGCGCAGTTACCCAGTAGGGCCGCTAGATAGCAGCCCCGTATAGGCACAGACCAGTAACTGGCGCAGTTACCCAGTAGGGCCGCTAGATGGCAGCCCCGTGTAGGCACAGACCAGTAACTGGCGCAGTTACCCAGTAGGGCCGCTAGATGGCAGCCCCGTATAGGCACAGACCAGTAACTGGCGCCGTTACCCAGTAGGGCCGCTAGATGGCAGCCCCGTATAGGCACAGACCAGTAACTGGCGCCGTTACCCAGTAGGGCCGCTAGATGGCAGCCCCGTATAGGCACAGACCAGTAACTGGCGCCGTTACCCAGTAGGGCCGCTAGATGGCAGCCCCGTATAGGCACAGACCAGTAACTGGCGCAGTTACCCAGTAGGGCCGCTAGATGGCAGCCCCGTATAGGCACAGACCAGTAACTGGCGCAGTTACCCAGTAGGGCCGCTAGATGGCAGCCCCGTATAGGCACAGACCAGTAACTGGCGCCGTTACCCAGTAGGGCCGCTAGATGGCAGCCCCGTATAGGCACAGACCAGTAACTGGCGCCGTTACCCCAGTAGGGCCGCTAGATGGCAGCCCCGTATAGGCACAGACCAGTAACTGGCGCCGTTACCCAGTAGGGCCGCTAGATGGCAGCCCCGTATAGGCACAGACCAGTAACTGGCGCCGTTACCCAGTAGGGCCGCTAGATGGCAGCCCCGTATAGGCACAGACCAGTAACTGGCGCAGTTACCCAGTAGGGCCGCTAGATGGCAGCCCCGTATAGGCACAGACCAGTAACTGGCGCCGTTACCCAGTAGGGCCGCTAGATGGCAGCCCCGTATAGGCACAGACTAATAACTGCCACTGTGACTCCTGATACAACTCCCCAATATCCATTCATCCCTCATTCTCACTGGGTTTATAGTTATGTGTAACTGTCACTGTGTCTGTCCCTTTCCCTTCCCTGCACTGCTGGTTCTGACTCCTGATACAACTCCCCAATATCCATTCATCCCTCATTCTCACTGGGTTTATAGTTATGTGTAACTGTCACTGTGTCTGTCCCTTTCCCTTCCCTGCACTGCTGGTTCTGACTCCTGATACAACTCCCCAATACCCATTCATCCCTCATTCTCACTGGGTTTATAGTTATGTGTAACTGTCACTGTGTCTGTCCCTTTCCCTTCCCTGCACTGCTGGTTCTGACTCCTGATACAACTCCCCAATATCCATTCATCCCTCATTCTCACTGGGTTTATAGTTATGTGTAACTGTCACTGTGTCTGTCCCTTTCCCTTCCCTGCACTGCTGGTTCTGACTCCTGATACAACTCCCCAATATCCATTCATCCCTCATTCTCACTGGGTTTATAGTTATGTGTAACTGTCACTGTGTCTGTCCCTTTCCCTTCCCTGCACTGCTGGTTCTGACTCCTGATACAACTCCCCAATACCCATTCATCCCTCATTCTCACTGGGTTTATAGTTATGTGTAACTGTCACTGTGTCTGTCCCTTTCCCTTCCCTGCACTGCTGGTTCTGACTCCTGATACAACTCCCCAATATCCATTCATCCCTCATCTCACTGGGTTTATAGTTATGTGTAACTGTCACTGTGTCTGTCCCTTTCCCTTCCCTGCACTGCTGGTTCTGACTCCTGATACAACTCCCCAATATCCATTCATTCCTCATTCTCACTGGGTTTATAGTTATGTGTAACTGTCACTGTGTCTGTCCCTTTCCCTTCCCTGCACTGCTGGTTCTGACTCCTGATACAACTCCCCAATACCCATTCATCCCTCATTCTCACTGGGTTTATAGTTATGTGTAACTGTCACTGTGTCTGTCCCTTCCCTGCACTGCTGGTTCTGACTCCTGATACAACTCCCCAATACCCATTCATCCCTCATTCTCACTGGGTTTATAGTTATGTGTAACTGTCACTGTGTCTGTCCCTTTCCCTTCCCTGCACTGCTGGTTCTGACTCCTGATACAACTCCCCAATACCCATTCATTCCTCATTCTCACTGGGTTTATAGTTATGTGTAACTGTCACTGTGTCTGTCCCTTCCCTGCACTGCTGGTTCTGACTCCTGATACAACTCCCCAATATCCATTCATTCCTCATTCTCACTGGGTTTATAGTTATGTGTAACTGTCACTGTGTCTGTCCCTTTCCCTTCCCTGCACTGCTGGTTCTGACTCCTGATACAACTCCCCAATACCCATTCATCCCTCATTCTCACTGGGTTTATAGTTATGTGTAACTGTCACTGTGTCTGTCCCTTTCCCTTCCCTGCACTGCTGGTTCTGACTCCTGATACAACTCCCCAATATCCATTCATCCCTCATTCTCACTGGGTTTATAGTTATGTGTAACTGTCACTGTGTCTGTCCCTTTCCCTTCCCTGCACTGCTGGTTCTGACTCCTGATACAACTCCCCAATATCCATTCATCCCTCATTCTCACTGGGTTTATAGTTATGTGTAACTGTCACTGTGTCTGACTGTCAGCCCTTTCTGTTGGTTTAGTTCCGACTCTTGAAACATTGGATGCATTATGAATAAACATATGCTGAAAATTTGCTTTGAGTGAAATTTTTTTCATTATGCAAAAAATAGATTTTGGGTGGACTTCCCCTTTAATTCATTGCCGCCCTATGGATAATGTTTATTTATACCATGGGGGGTGCTGTGCCCAAGGTGCCTGTAGGGAGGGGGGAGCAGACATATTGTGGAGGTCTCCGCCCATTGGTTGGGCCCGGCCCATAAGTAAGAATGTAGGAGCCCCGCTGGAACGTACCAAGCAGGCCCATGGCTGACACTTAGTGGCAGCGTCTCACTGGCAGTTCAGATATTTCTTTCAAATTTGTGAGTCAGTAAATGAGTTTTTCCAGTTTTGCCACTGGCGGTGGAACAAATTGCCCAAGTGCCGCTCATAATGCCCCCCCCCCCATGACTTTATACCTACAAGTGTTTTGTGGCTCTGAGTGGAGCAAACCATTCAGTCCTGGGGGTGAGGGGGCAATTCTGGGCAGTACTATGGGGGTTCTGGTTCTTACTGAATCCCACATGGATTTGCCAGGATACTATGGGCACAATGGTAGGTGCCCCTTACTGGGATTAATTGTAAAAGTATGGGGGTAAAGGTAAGTGTATGGGGGTAAAGGTAAGTGTATGGGGGAGAGGTAAGTGTATGGGGGAGAGGTAAGTGTATGGGGGAGAGGGGTAAATGTATGGGGGAAAGTGTATGGAGGAGAGGTAAGTGTATGGGGGGAGGGGTAAGTGTATGGGGGGTAAGTGTATGGGGGTAAGTGTATGGGGGGAGAGGTAAGTGTATGGGGGGAGAGGTAAGTGTATGGGGGGTAAGTGTATGGAGGAGAGGTAAGTGTATGGGGGAAAGGTAAGTGTATGGGGGGAGAGGTAAGTGTATGGGGGGTAAGTGTATGGGGGGGAGAGGTAAGTGTATGGGGGGAGAGGTAAGTGTATGGGGGGTAAGTGTATGGAGGAGAGGTAAGTGTATGGGGGAGAGGTAAGTGTATGAGGGAGAGGGGTAAATGTATGGGGGAAAGGTAAGTGTATGGGGGGGAGAGGTAAGTGTATGGGGGGTAAGTGTATGGGGGGGGAGAGGTAAGTGTATGAGGGGAGAGGTAAGTGTATGGGGGGAGAGGTAAGTGTATGGGGAGAGAGGTAAGTGTATGGGGGGTAAGTGTATGGGGAGAGAGGTAAGTGTATGGGGGGAGGGGTAAGTGTATGGGGAGAGAGGTAAGTGTATGGGGGGAGAGGTAAGTGTATGGGGGGTAAGTGTATGGGGGTAAGTGTATGGGGAGAGAGGTAAGTGTATGGGGAGAGAGGTAAGTGTATGGGGGGAGAGGTAAGTGTATGGGGGGTAAGTGTATGGGGGTAAGTGTATGAGGAGAGAGGTAAGTGTATGGGGGGAGAGTTAAGTGTATGGGGGGTAAGTGTATGGGGGTAAGTGTATGAGGAGAGAGGTAAGTGTATGGGGGGAGAGGTAAGTGTATGGGGGGTAAGTGTATGGGGGTAAGTGTATGGGGAGAGAGGTAAGTGTATGGGGGGAGAGGTAAGTGTATGGGGGGAGAGGTAAGTGTATGGGGAGAGAGGTAAGTGTATGGGGAGAGAGGTAAGTGTATGGGGGGTAAGTGTATGGGGAGAGAGGTAAGTGTATGGGGGGAGAGGTAAGTGTATGGGGGGTAAGTGTATGGGGGGTAAGTGTATGGGGAGAGAGGTAAGTGTATGGGGGGAGAGGTAGTGTATGGGGGTAAGTGTATGGGGAGAGAGGTAAGTGTATGGGGGGAGAGGTAAGTGTATGGGGGAGAGGTAAGTGTATGGGGGGTAAGTGTATGAGGGGAGAGGTTAAGTGTATGGGGGAGAGGTAAGTGTATGGGGGAGAGGTAAGTGTATGGGGGGAGAGGTAAGTGTATGGGGGAGAGGTAAGTGTATGGGGGAGAGGTAAGTGTATGGGGGGAGAGGTAAGTGTATGGGGGAGAGGTAAGTGTATGGGGGAGAGGTAAGTGTATGGGGGGAGAGGTAAGTGTATGGGGGGAGAGGTAAGTGTATGGGGAGAGAGGTAAGTGTATGGGGGAGAGGTAAGTGTATGGGGGGAGAGGTAAGTGTATGGGGGAGAGGTAAGTGTATGGGGAGAGGTAAGTGTATGGGGGAGAGGTAAGTGTATGGGGGAGAGGTAAGTGTATGGGGGGAGAGGTAAGTGTATGGGGGGAGAGGTAAGTGTATGGGGGAGAGGTAAGTGTATGGGGGAGAGGTAAGTGTATGGGGGAGAGGTAAGTGTATGGGGAGAGAGGTAAGTGTATGGGGGAGAGGTAAGTGTATGGGGGGTAAGTGTATGAGGGGAGAGGTAAGTGTATGGGGTAAGTGTATGGGGGGTAAGTGTATGAGGGGAGAGGTAAGTGTATGGGGGGAGAGGTAAGTGTATGGGGAGAGAGGTAAGTGTATGGGGGGAGAGGTAAGTGTATGGGGGGTAAGTGTATGAGGGGAGAGGTAAGTGTATGGGGGGAGAGGTAAGTGTATGGGGAGAGGGGTAAGTGTATGGGGGGAGAGGTAAGTGTATGGGGGGTAAGTGTATGGGGAGAGAGGTAAGTGTATGGGGGGGAGAGGTAAGTGTATGGGGGGAGAGGTAAGTGTATGGGGGGAGAGGTAAGTGTATGGGGGGAGAGGTAAGTGTATGGGGGGTAAGTGTATGAGGGGAGAGGTAAGTGTATGGGGGGAGAGGTAAGTGTATGGGGGGTAAGTGTATGAGGGGAGAGGTAAGTGTATGGGGAGAGAGGTAAGTGTATGGGGGGAGAGGTAAGTGTATGGGGGGTAAGTGTATGAGGGGAGAGGTAAGTGTATGGGGGGAGAGGTAAGTGTATGGGGGGAGAGGTAAGTGTATGGGGGGAGAGGTAAGTGTATGGGGGGAGAGGTAAGTGTATGGGGGGAGAGGTAAGTGTATGAGGGGAGAGGTAAGTGTATGGGGGGAGAGGTAAGTGTATGGGGGAGAGGTAAGTGTATGGGGGGTAAGTGTATGGGGGGAGAGGTAAGTGTATGGGGGGTAAGTGTATGAGGGGAGAGGTAAGTGTATGGGGGGAGAGGTAAAGCAAATAAAGTGCTGTCTTGTATAAAAAAGGGCATTGACTCAAGGGATGAGAACATAATTTTGCCCCTTTATAGGTCCCTGGTAAGGCCTCACCCTGAGTATGGGGGGCAGTAACAGTGAGTATGGGGGGGCAGTTACAGTGAGTATGGGGGGGCAGTTACAGTGAGTATGGGGGGCAGTAACAGTGAGTATGGGGGGCAGTAACAGTGAGTATGGGGGGGGCAGTTACAGTGAGTATGGGGGGGCAGTTACAGTGAGTATGGGGGCAGTAACAGTGAGTATGGGGGGCAGTAACAGTGAGTATGGGGGCAGTTTTGGGCTCCAGTCCTTAAGAAGGATATTAATGAGCTGGAGAGAGTGCAGAGACTGCAACTAAACTGGTTAAGGGGATGGAAGGGTTAAACTATGAGGTGAGACTGTCAGGGTTGGGGTTGTTTTCTCTGGAAAAGAGGCGCTTGCGAGGGGACATGATTACTCTGTACAAGTACATTAGAGGGGATTATAGGCAGTTGGGGGATGTTCTTTTTTCCCATAAAAACAATCAGCGCACCAGAGGCCCCCCCTATAGATTAGAGGAACGGAGCTTCCATTTGAAGCAGCGTAGGGGGTTCCTCACGGTGAGGGCAGTGAGGGGGTTGGGGAATGCCCTGCCGGGGGTGTTGGGTAGGGGGTTCCTCACGGTGAGGGCAGTGAGGGGGTTGGGGAATGCCCTGCCGGGGGATGTTGGGTAGGGGGTTCCTCACGGTGAGGGCAGTGAGGGGGTTGGGGAATGCCCTGCCGGGGGATGTTGGGTAGGGGGTTACTCACGGTGAGGGCAGTGAGGGGGTTGGGGAATGCCCTGCCGGGGGATGTTGGGTAGGGGGTTCCTCACGGTGAGGGCAGTGAGGAGGTTGGGGAATGCCCTGCCGGGGGGTGTTGGGTAGGGGGTTCCTCACGGTGAGGGCAGTGAGGGGGTTGGGGAATGCCCTGCCGGGGGATGTTGGGTAGGGGGTTCCTCACGGTGAGGGCAGTGAGGGGGTTGGGGAATGCCCTGCCGGGGGATGCTGGGTAGGGGGTTCCTCACGGTGAGGGCAGTGAGGGGGTTGGGGAATGCCCTGCCGGGGGATGTTGGGTAGGGGGTTCCTCACGGTGAGGGCAGTGAGGGGGTTGGGGAATGCCCTGCCGGGGGATGTTGGGTAGGGGGTTCCTCACGGTGAGGGCAGTGAGGGGGTTGGGGAATGCCCTGCCGGGGGATGTTGGGTAGGGGGTTCCACACGGTGAGGGCAGTGAGGGGGTTGGGGAATGCCCTGCCGGGGGATGTTGGGTAGGGGGGTTCCTCACGGTGAGGGCAGTGAGGGGTTGGGGAATGCCCTGCCGGGGGATGTTGGGTAGGGGGTTCCTCACGGTGAGGGCAGTGAGGGGGTTGGGAATGCCCTGCCGGGGGATGTTGGGTAGGGGGTTCCTCACGGTGAGGGCAGTGAGGGGGTTGGGGAATGCCCTGCCGGGGATGTTGGGTAGGGGGTTCCACACGGTGAGGGCAGTGAGGGGGTTGGGGAATGCCCTGCCGGGGGGATGTTGGGTAGGGGGTTCCTCACGGTGAGGGCAGTGAGGGGGTTGGGGAATGCCCTGCCGGGGGATGTTGGGTAGGGGGTTCCTCACGGTGAGGGCAGTGAGGGGGTTGGGGAATGCCCTGCCGGGGGATGTTGGGTAGGGGGTTCCTCACGGTGAGGGCAGTGAGGGGGTTGGGGAATGCCCCTAGTGATGGGGTAATGGCAGATTCTGTTAATGCCTATAAGAGGGGCCTGGATGAGTTCTTGATCAATCAGAATATCCAAGGCTATTGTGATACTAATACCTACAGTTAGTACTAGTGGGTGTATATATAGTTTATGTATGTGAGTGTATAGATTGGTAGGTGTGGGTTAGGTGTGCTGGGTTTACTCGGATGGGTTGAACTTGATGGACACTGGTCTTTTTTCAACCCTATGTAACTATGTAACTATGTAAGTGTATGGGGGGAGAGGTAAGTGTATGGGGGAGAGGTAAGTGTATGGGGGGAGAGGTAAGTGTATGGGGGTAAGTGTATGGGGGGAGAGGTAAGTGTATGGGGGTAAGTGTATGGGGGGTAAGTGTATGAGGGAGAGGTAAGTGTATGGGGGGAGAGGTAAGTGTATGGGGGGAGAGGTAAGTGTATGAGGGAGGTTGTGGGGGAGAGGTAAGTGTATGGGGGGAGAGGTAGTGTATGGGGGAGAGGTAAGTGTATGGGGGTAAGTGTATGAGGGAGAGGTAAGTGTATGGGGGGAGAGGTAAGTGTATGGGGGGAGAGGTAAGTGTATGGGGTAAGTGTATGAGGGGAGAGGTAAGTGTATGGGGGTAAGTGTATGAGGGGAGAGGTAAGTGTATGGGGGGGAGAGGTAAGTGTATGGGGGGAGAGGTAAGTGTATGGGGAGAGAGGTAAGTGTATGGGGTAAGTGTATGAGGGGAGAGGTAAGTGTATGGGGGTAAGTGTATGAGGGGAGAGGTAAGTGTATGGGGGGAGAGGTAAGTGTATGGGGGGGAGAGGTAAGTGTATGGGGGGAGAGGTAAGTGTATGGGGGTAAGTGTATGAGGGGAGAGGTAAGTGTATGGGGGTAAGTGTATGAGGGGGAGAGGTAAGTGTATGGGGGGAGAGGTAAGTGTATGGGGGAGAGAGGTAAGTGTATGGGGGAGAGGTAGTGTATGGGGGAGAGGTAAGTGTATGGGGGTAAGTGTATGGGGGGAGAGGTAAGTGTATGGGGGTAAGTGTATGAGGGGAGAGGTAAGTGTATGAGGGGAGAGGTAAGTGTATGGGGGGAGAGGTAAGTGTATGGGGGTAAGTGTATGAGGGGAGAGGTAAGTGTATGAGGGAGAGGTAAGTGTTATGAGGGGAGAGGTAAGTGTATGGGAGAGAGGTAAGTGTATGGGGGAGAGGTAAGTGTATGGGGGAGAGGTAAGTGTATGGGCGGGAGAGGTAAGTGTATGGGGGTAAGTGTATGAGGGGAGAGGTAAGTGTATGGGGGTAAGTGTATGAGGGGAGAGGTAAGTGTATGGGGGGAGAGGTAAGTGTTATGGGGGGAGAGGTAAGTGTATGGGGAGAGAGGTAAGTGTATGGGGGAGAGTAAGTGTATCGGGGGTAAGTGTATGGGGGGAGGGTAAGTGTATGGGGGTAGTGTATGGAGGGGAGAGGTAAGTGTATGGGGGGAGAGGTAAGTGTATGGGGGGGTAAGTTGGGGTATGAGGGAGAGGTAAGTGTATGAGGGGAGAGGTAAGTGTATGAGGGGAGAGGTAAGTGTATGGGGAGAGAGGTAAGTGTATGAGGGGAGAGGTAAGTGTATGGGGGGAGAGGTAAGTGTATGGGGGTAAGTGTATGAGGGGAGAGGTAAGTGTATGGGGGGAGAGGTAAGTGTATGGGGGAGAGGTAAGTGTATGGGGGTAAGTGTATGAGGGGAGAGGTAAGTGTATGGGGGGAGAGGTAAGTGTATGGGGGAGAGGTAAGTGAAGGGGGGAGAGGTAAGTGTATGGGGAGAGAGGTAAGTGTATGGGGGTAAGTGTATGGGGGAGAGGGGTAAATGTATGGGGAAAGGTAAGTGTATGGGGGGGAGAGGTAAGTGTATGGGGGGTAAGTGTATGGGGGGGAGAGGTAAGTGTATGGGGAGAGAGGTAAGTGTATGGGGAGAGGTAAGTGTATGGGGGTAAGTGTATGAGGGGAGAGGTAAGTGTATGGGGGGAGAGGTAAGTGTATGGGGGTAAGTGTATGAGGGGAGAGGTAAGTGTATGGGGGGAGAGGTAAGTGTATGGGGGGAGAGGTAAGTGTATGGGGGTAAGTGTATGAGGGGAGAGGTAAGTGTATGGGGGGGAGAGGTAAGTGTATGGGGGAGAGGTAAGTGAAGGGGGGAGAGGTAAGTGTATGGGGGGTAAGTGTATGGGGGGAGAGGTAAGTGTATGGGGGAGAGGGGTAAATGTATGGGGGAAAGGTAAGTGTATGGGGGGGAGAGGTAAGTGTATGGGGGGTAAGTGTATGGGGGGGAGAGGTAAGTGTATGGGGAGAGAGGTAAGTGTATGGGGAGAGAGGTAAGTGTATGGGGGGAGAGGTAAGTGTATGGGGGTAAGTGTATGGGGAGGGGTAAGTGTATGGGGGAGATGTAAGTGTATGGGGGTAAGTGTATGGGGAGAGAGGTAAGTGTATGGGGAGAGGTAAGTGTATGGGGGAGAGGTAAGTGTATGGGGGAGAGGTAAGTGTATGGGGGTTAGTGTATGAGGGGAGAGGTAAGTGTATGGGGGTAAAGTGTATGGGGGGAGAGGTAAGTGTATGGGGAGAGGTAAGTGTATGGGGGTAAGTGTATGGGGGTAAGTGTATGGGGAGAGAGGTAAGTGTATGGGGAGAGGTAAGTGTATGGGGGTAAGTGTATGGGGGAGAGGTAAGTGTATGGGGGGTAAGTGAAGGGGGAGAGGTAAGTGTATGGGGGGAGAGGTAAGTGTATGGGGTAAGTGTATGGGGAGAGAGTAATTGTATGGGGGAGAGAAGTGTATGGGGGAGAGGTAAGTGTATGGGGAGAGAGGTAAGTGTATGGGGGGAGAGGTAAGTGTATGGGGAGGAGGATGGGGAGGTAAGTGTATGGGGGAGAGGTAAGTGTATGGGTGGAGAGAGGTAAGTGTATGGGGGAGAGGTAAGTGTATGGGGAGAGTAAGTGTATGGGGGGAGAGGTAAGTGTTGGGGGGAGAGGTAAGTGTATGGGGGGAGAGGTAAGTGTATGGGGGGAGAGGTAAGTGTATGGGGGGGAGAGGTAAGTGTATGGGGAGAGGTAAGTGTATGGGGGGAGAGGTAAGTGTATGGGGGAGAGGTAAGTGTATGGGGGAGACGTAAGTTTGGGGAGAGGTAAGTGTATGGGGGAGAGGTAAGTGTATGGGGGGAGAGTAAGTGTATGGGGGAGAGGTAAGTGTATGGGGAAGAGTGTATGGGGGGTAAGTGTATGGGGGGAGAGGTAAGTGTATGGGGGTAGTGTATGGGGGGAGAGGTAAGTGTACTATGGGGGAGAGGTAAGTGTATGGGGAGAGGTAAGTGTATGGGGGGAGAGGTAAGTGTATGGGGGAGAGGTAAGTGTATGGGGGGTAAGTGTATGGGGGGAGAGGTAAGTGTATGGGGGAGAGGTAAGTGTATGGGGGGTAAGTGTATGGGGGAGAGGTAAGTGTATGGGGGAGAGGTACAGTGGTGTGAAAAACTATTTGCCCCCTTCCTGATTTCTTATTCTTTTGCATGTTTGTCACACAAAATGTTTCTGATCATCAAACACATTTAACTATTAGTCAAAGATAACACAAGTAAACACAAAATGCAGTTTTTAAATGAGGGTTTTTATTATTTAGGGAGAAAAAAAATCCAAACCTACATGGCCCTGTGTGAAAAAGTAATTGCCCCCTGAACCTAATAACTGGTTGGGCCACCCTTAGCAGCAATAACTGCAATCAAGCGTTTGCGATAACTTGCAACGAGTCTTTTACAGCGCTCTGGAGGAATTTTGGCCCACTCATCTTTGCAGAATTGTTGTAATTCAGCTTTATTTGAGGGTTTTCTAGCATGAACCGCCTTTTTAAGGTCATGCCACAACATCTCAATAGGATTGAGGTCAGGACTTTGACTAGGCCACTCCAAAGTCTTCATTTTGTTTTTCTTCAGCCATTCAGAGGTGGATTTGCTGGTTTGTTTTGGGTCATTGTCCTGCTGCAGCACCCAAGATCGCTTCAGCTTGAGTTGATGAACAGATGGCCGGACATTCTCCTTCAGGATTTTTTGGTAGACAGTAGAATTCATGGTTCCATCTATCACAGCAAGCCTTCCAGGTCCTGAAGCAGCAAAACAACCCCAGACCATCACACTACCACCACCATATTTTACTGTTGGTATGATGTTCTTTTTCTGAAATGCTGTGTTACTTTTACGCCAGATGTAACGGGGACACGCACCTTCCAAAAAGTTCAACTTTTGTCTCGTCGGTCCACAAGATATTTTCCCAAAAGTCTTGGCAATCATTGAGATGTTTTTTAGCAAAATGAGACGAGCCATAATTTTCTTTTTGCTTAAAAGTGGTTTGCGCCTTGGAAATCTGCCATGCAGGCCGTTTTTGCCCAGTCTCTTTCTTATGGTGGAGTCGTGAACACTGACCTTAATTGAGGCAAGTGAGGCCTGCAGTTCTTTAGATGTTGTCCTGGGGTCTTTTGTGGCCTCTCGGATGAGTTGTCTCTGCGCTCTTGGGGTAATTTTGGTCGGCCGGCCACTCCTGGGAAGGTTCACCACTGTTCCATGTTTTTGCCATTTGTGGATAATGGCTCTCACTGTGGTTCGCTGGAGTCCCAAAGCTTTAGAAATGGCTTTATAACCTTTACCAGACTGATAGATCTCAATTACTTTTGTTCTCATTTGTTCCTGAATTTCTTTGGATCTTGGCATGATGTGTAGCTTTTGAGGTGCTTTTGGGCTACTTCTCTGTGTCAGGTAGCTCCTATTTAAGTGATTTCTTGATTGAAACAGGTGTGGCAGTAATCAGGCCTGGGGGTGACTACAGAAATTGATATTGAAATTGAAAATTGAAATTGATAAACCACAGTTAAGTTATTTTTTAACAAGGGGGCAATCACTTTTTCACACAGGGCCATGTAGATTTTGAGTTTTTTTTCTCCCTTAATAACGTAAACCTTCATTTAAAAACTGCATTTTGTGTTCAATTATGTTATCTTTGACTAATAGTTAACGGTTTTTGATGAGCAGAAACATTTAAGTGTGACAAACATGCAAAAGAATAAGAAATCAGGAAGGGGGCAAATAGTTTTTCACACCACTGTAAGTGTATGGGGGGAGAGGTAAGTGTATGGGGGAGAGGTAAGTGTATGGGGGGTAAGTGTATGGGGGGAGAGGTAAGTGTATGGGGGAGAGGTAAGTGTATGGGGGGTAAGTGTATGGGGGGAGAGGTAAGTGTATGGGGGGAGAGGTAAGTGTATGGGGGGAGAGGTAAGTGTATGGGGGAGAGGTAAGTGTATGCAGTTGGGTGTATGTGGCAAATAGAGTTGAGTATGGTATAAGGGTAGGGGGTAAGTAGCCATGTAGGGTACAGGCGGGGGTAGAATGGAAATGCAAACTCTCCTCAGGGGGTAAGGTGGGAGGGTAACAGAGTACGGGCAGAGGGTAATTAAAGGGGCAGAAGAATCAGGAGGGCGTGGCTGCTGCCCGTGTGGGGGGGGGGGGTTCCTGGGGGTAACTGATACTGGCACATTGGTAGGGGGAGAAGAGTTGCTGCCCGTGTATGGGGCAGTATGTGACTGGGGGCAAGTTGAGGAGCTCATACCCACACTGGGGGCAAGTTGAGGAGCTCATACCCACACTGGGGGCAAGTTGAGGGGCTCATACCCACACTGGGGGCGAGTTGAGGGGCTCATACCCACACTGGGGGCAAGTTGAGGGGCTCATACCCACACTGGGGGCAAGTTGAGGGGCTCATACCCACACTGGGGGCAAGTTGAGGGGCTCATACCCACACTGGGAGCAAGTTGAGGGGCTCATACCCACACTGGGGGCAAGTTGAGGGGCTCATACCCACACTGGGGGCAAGTTGAGGAGCTCATACCCACACTGGGGGCGAGTTGAGGGGCTCATACCCACACTGGGGGCGAGTTGAGGGGCTCATACCCACACTGGGGGCGAGTTGAGGAGCTCATACCCACACTGGGGGCGAGTTGAGGGGCTCATACCCACACTGGGGGCGAGTTGAGGGGCTCATACCCACACTGGGGGCGAGTTGAGGGGCTCATACCCACACTGGGGGCAAGTTGAGGGGCTCATACCCACACTGGGGGCAAGTTGAGGAGCTCATACCCACACTGGGAGCAAGTTGAGGGGCTCATACCCACACTGGGGGCAAGTTGAGGGGCTCATACCCACACTGGGGGCAAGTTGAGGGGCTCATACCCACACTGGGGGCAAGTTGAGGGGCTCATACCCACACTGGGGGCAAGTTGAGGGGCTCATACCCACACTGGGGGCAAGTTGAGGGCTCATACCCACACTGGGGGCAAGTTGAGGGGCTCATACCCACACTGGGGGCGAGTTGAGGGGCTCATACCCACACTGGGGGCGAGTTGAGGGGCTCATACCCACACTGGGGGCGAGTTGAGGGGCTCATACCCACACTGGGGGCAAGTTGAGGGGCTCATACCCACACTGGGGGCAAGTTGAGGGGCTCATACCCACACTGGGGGCGAGTTGAGGGGCTCATACCCACACTGGGGGCAAGTTGAGGGGCTCATACCCACACTGGGGGCAAGTTGAGGGGAGTTGATGACACAGACGTGGCACAGGTCCCAGCCACAAGATCCCTCACATACACACAACACGACCACCACCTGGATACACCCCGCCGGCTTCGCTGATTGGAGGCCTGCCAGTCAAGCGCTGCATTAATTGGCTGACTGTTCCAGCCTTCGAATTATGATTGGTGGTGCCTAGTAGGCGGAGACATGAAGTAAGCGGGGTGTCATTGGTCCTAGCTGTATGACTTTGGGAAAGTAACGGGAAGCTGGTGGCGCTGATTGGCTGCTTTGCGCTTGGACTCTGCCTTTAATTGGTTAGTTTAGTCGCCGTGGGAGGGTGTTGATCCTCCGACTGTCCCGGTGCTGGAATCCGAGTTAGAGGAAGTGAGAGCCCAAGAGAGCAGGATGCTCGGTTCCGCTGCCGCCGGGTTTCTGCTGCTTCTGCTGTGTGCGCTGGCGGGGGGGCAGGCTGTGAGCAAGGAGGCGGTACGGCCCGGTGAGTGAGGGACATGGGGACTTCTACTGCCCCGAATGTGCTCTGGCTCCCTGCTCCGGGGGCCCCGGGGGGGCTGGAACTGCCTGCTCCGTCCTGTTGGGGAACCGCTTGTATATTGTGGGGTCAGTGTGGGAGGGTGACATGTAAGGCTGGGGGGTCAGTGTGGGAGGGTGACATGTAAGGCTGGGGGGTCAGTGTGGGAGGGTTACATGTAAGGCTGGGGGGTCAGTGTGGGAGGGTTACATGTAAGGCTGGGGGGTCAGTGTGGGAGGGTTACATGTAAGGCTGGGGGGTCAGTGTGGGAGGGTGACATGTAAGGCTGGGGGGGGGGTCAGTGTGGGAGGGTTACATGTAAGGCTGGGGGGTCAGTGTGGGAGGGTGACATGTAAGGCTGGGGGGTCAGTGTGGGAGGGTTACATGTAAGGCTGGGGGGTCAGTGTGGGAGGGTTACATGTAAGGCTGGGGGGTCAGTGTGGGAGGGTGACATGTAAGGCTGGGGGGTCAGTGTGGGAGGGTTACATGTAAGGCTGGGGGGTCAGTGTGGGAGGGTTACATGTAAGGCTGGGGGGTCAGTGTGGGAGGGTGACATGTAAGGCTGGGGGGTCAGTGTGGGAGGGTTACATGTAAGGCTGGGGGGTCAGTGTGGGAGGGTTACATGTAAGGCTGGGGGGTCAGTGTGGGAGGGTGACATGTAAGGCTGGGGGGGGTCAGTGTGGGAGGGTGACATGTAAGGCTGGGGGGTCAGTGTGGGAGGGTTACATGTAAGGCTGGGGGTCAGTGTGGGAGGGTTACATGTAAGGCTGGGGGGTCAGTGTGGGAGGGTGACATGTAAAGCTGGGGGTCAGTGTGGGAGGGTGACATGTAAGGCTGGGGGGTCAGTGTGGGAGGGTGACATGTAAGGCTGGGGGTCAGTGTGGGAGGGTGACATGTAAGGCTGGGGGGTCAGTGTGGGAGGGTGACATGTAAGGCTGGGGGGTCAGTGTGGGAGGGTGACATGTAAGGCTGGGGGGTCAGTGTGGGAGGGTGACATGTAAGGCTGGGGGGTCAGTGTGGGAGGGTGACATGTAAGGCTGGGGGGGGTCAGTGTGGGAGGGTTTTGTGTCTCCTTTCAGCAGACAAGGCTCCAAGGCTCAGAGCAAAGGCCTGAGAGGGGGCAAGTGGGCAGGGAGGGGGCACAGGGGGTGGAAATGATTATTAGGGAAGCCCAGGAGAGAGTGCTGGGGGGGCAGAACCAGCAGTTCATAACTGTGACAGGGGCAGATTGCTTAGGATTTGGAGTTTCCAGTCTTTCCCCCGGGGGGTGCATGTCCCAGCGCGTTCCTTCCCCCTCCCACCCCTCTGGGCAGCACGTTCCCTGCTCACACTCCTTCCCCTGCTCACACTCCTTCCCCTGCTCACACTCCTTTCCCTGCTCACACTCCTTCCCCTGCTCACACTCCTTCCCCTGCTCACACTCCTTCCCCTGCTCACACTCCTTCCCTGCTCACACTCCTTTCCCTGCTCACACTCCTTCCCCTGCTCACACTCCTTCCCCTGCTCACACTCCTTCCCCTGCTCACACTCCTTCCCCTGCTCACACTCCTTCCCCTGCTCACACTCCTTCCCCTGCTCACACTCCTTCCCCTGCTCACACTCCTTCCCCTGCTCACACTCCTTCCCCTGCTCACACTCCTTCCCCTGCTCACACTCCTTCCCCTGCTCACACTCCTTCCCCTGCTCACACTCCTTCCCCTGCTCACACTCCTTCCCCTGCTCACACTCCTTCCCCTGCTCACACTCCTTCCCCTGCTCACACTCCTTCCCCTGCTCACACTCCTTCCCCTGCTCACACTCCTTCCCCTGCTCACCTCTCCCCTGCTCACACTCCTTCCCCTGCTCACACTCCTTCCCCTGCTCACACTCCTTCCCCTGCTCACACTCCTTCCCTGCTCACACTCCTTCCCCTGCTCACACTCCTTTCCCTGCTCACACTCCTTTCCCTGCTCACACTCCTTTCCCTGCTCACACTCCTTTCCCTGCTCACACTCCTTTCCCTGCTCACACTCCTTCCCCTGCTCACACTCCTTCCCCTGCTCACACTCCTTCCCCTGCTCTCATTCTGCCCCTTCCTCCCCCTGCTGCTCCCATTCTGCCCCTTCCTCCCCCTGCTGCTCCCATTCTGCCCCTTCCTCCCCCTGCTGCTCCCATTCTGCCCCTTCCTCCCCCTGCTGCTCCCATTCTGCCCCTTCCTCCCCCTGCTGCTCCCATTCTGCCCCTTCCTCCCCCTGCTGCTGTCATTCTGCCCCTTCCTCCCCCTGCTGCTCCCATTCTGCCCCTTCCTCCCCCCTGCTGCTCTCATTCGGCCCCTTCCTCCCCCTGCTGCTCTCATTCGGCCCCTTCCTCCCCCTGCTGCTCTCATTCGGCCCCTTCCTCCCCCTGCTGCTCCCATTCGGCCCCTTCCTCCCCCTGCTGCTCCCATTCTGCCCCTTTCCCCCTGCTGCCCTCTGGCCTGTAATAGGGCCAGGAATCACACAATCTGGGGGGGGGGGGGGGGGGGGATATTCGCTCCACAGTAGGAGGCCAAACAGATTCTCATTAGTCAGTGGGTGCCGCACCCCCCCCCCCCCCCCCAAGCCACTGGCAAACACACCTGCTTGGCTCTCTGTGGCCCTGTTTCTGGCCCTAATACGGCCAGTTACTCACAGACTGGGCTACAGGGGGTACAATCCGCTCATTGTGTCTGTATTCTGCCCAACTGCCTTCTCCCAGTAACATGAAGACTAAGGGCAGCCCCAGACTGGGGAGAGAGCCAGGGGCCCCCATATCCCATTACAGCCTCTCAATATACAGCCCAAGGGTGCACCCCCAATAACAATAAGGATCTGATACAGCTGAACAGTTCTACTGAGACTCCTCTGTGTGGCACAATATCTGCTCTGAAACCCCCATCCAAAAAGGATCCTTATCATTTACAGTAGGGGGTACATTATCCCTTATAATACATGAGTGATATTCAGAGTTCCCTGTATAACTCAGCCTGCAGCCTTGTGCCTTTATATGGGGGGCACAGAACCCCTCAGTGACTGCTAATATCCTTATCATTTACAGTAGGGGGTACATTACCCCTTATAATACATGAGTGATACTCAGAGTTCCCTGTATAACTCAGCCTGCAGCCTTGTGCCTTTATATGGGGGCACAAAACCCCTCAGTGACTGCTAATATCCTTATCATTTACAGTAGGGGGTACATTATCCTTTATAATACATGAGTGATACTCAGAGTTCCCTGTATAACTCAGCCTGCAGCCTTGTGACTTTATATGGGGGGCACAGAACCCCTCAGTGACTGCTAATATCCTTATCATTTACAGTAGGGGGTACATTATCCCTTATAATACATGAGTGATACTCAGAGTTCCCTGTATAACTCAGCCTGCAGCCGTGTGCCTTTATATGGGGGGCACAGAACCCACCAGGTTTTTTCCCGGCCCAGTCCGACCCTGAATAGACTGAATTGAATATTTATTTCCCATATACAATCGGGGGGCAGTACGGCAGCTCCACACACACACACAGTAGTAGGGTTAGGGTATATGTGCCGGGGTATCTGGGCAGTAGGGTTAGGGTATATGTACAGGGGTATCTGGGCAGTAGGGTTAGGGTATATGGGCAGTAGGATTGGGGTATCTGGGCAGTAGGGTTAAGGTATATGTACAGGGGTATCTGGGCAGTAGGATTGGGGTATCTGGGCAGTAGGGTTAAGGTATATGTACAGGGGTATCTGGGCAGTAGGGTTAGGGTATATGGGCAGTAGGATTGGGGTATCTGGGCAGTAGGGTTAAGGTATATGTACAGGGGTATCTGGGCAGTAGGATTGGGGTATCTGGGCAGTAGGGTTAAGGTATATGTACAGGGGTATCTGGGCAGTAGGGTTAGGGTATATGGGCAGTAGGATTGGGGTATCTGGGCAGTAGGGTTAGGGTATATGGGCAGTGGGATTGGGGTATCTGGGCAGTAGGGTTAAGGTATATGTACAGGGGTATTTGGGCAGTAGGGTTAGGGTATATGGGCAGTGGGATTGGGGTATCTGGGCAGTAGGGTTAAGGTATATGTACAGGGGTATCTGGGCAGTAGGGTTAGGGTATATGGGCAGTAGGATTGGGGTATCTGGGCAGTAGGGTTAGGGTATATGGGCAGTGGGATTGGGGTATCTGGGCAGTAGGGTTAAGGTATATGTACAGGGGTATCTGGGCAGTAGGGTTAGGGTATATGGGCAGTAGGATTGGGGTATCTGGGCAGTAGGGTTAGGGTATATGGGCAGTGGGATTGGGGTATCTGGGCAGTAGGGTTAAGGTATATGTACAGGGGTATTTGGGCAGTAGGGTTAGGGTATATGGGCAGTGGGATTGGGGTATCTGGGCAGTAGGGTTAAGGTATATGTACAGGGGTATCTGGGCAGTAGGGTTAAGGTATATGTACAGGGGTATATGGGCAGTAGGGTTAGGGTATATGGGCAGTGGGATTGGGGTATCTGGGCAGTAGGGTTAAGGTATATGTACAGGGGTATCTGGGCAGTAGGGTTAAGGTATATGTACAGGGGTATTTGGGCAGTAGGATTGGGGTATCTGGGCAGTAGGGTTAAGGTATATGTACAGGGGTATCTGGGCAGTGGGATTGGGGTATCTGGGCAGTGGGATTGGGGTATCTGGGCAGTGGGATTGGGGTATCTGGGCAGTAGGGTTAGGGTATCTGGGCAGTAGGATTGGGGTATCTGGGCAGTAGGGTTAAGGTATATGTACAGGGGTATTTGGGCAGTAGGATTGGGGTATCTGGGCAGTAGGGTTAAGGTATATGTACAGGGGTATCTGGGCAGTGGGATTGGGGTATCTGGGCAGTGGGATTGGGGTATCTGGGCAGTAGGGTTAGGGTATCTGGGCAGTAGGATTGGGGTATCTGGGCAGTAGGGTTAGGGTATATGTACAGGGGTATCTGGGCAGTAGGGTTAGGGTATATGGGCAGTAGGATTGGGGTATCTGGGCAGTAGGGTTAGGGTATATGTACAGGGGTATCTGGGCAGTAGGGTTAGGGTATATGGGCAGTAGGATTGGGGTATCTGGGCAGTAGGGTTAGGGTATATGTACAGGGGTATCTGGGCAGTAGGATTGGGGTATCTGGGCAGTAGGGTTAAGGTATATGTACAGGGGTATCTGGGCAGTAGGGTTAGGGTATATGGGCAGTAGGATTGGGGTATCTGGGCAGTAGGGTTAAGGTATATGTACAGGGGTATATGGGCAGTAGGGTTAGGGTATATGGGCAGTGGGATTGGGGTATCTGGGCAGTAGGGTTAAGGTATATGTACAGGGGTATTTGGGCAGTAGGGTTAGGGTATATGGGCAGTGGGATTGGGGTATCTGGGCAGTAGGGTTAGGGTATATGTACAGGGGTATCTGGGCAGTAGGGTTAGGGTATATGGGCAGTAGGATTGGGGTATCTGGGCAGTAGGGTTAGGGTATATGTACAGGGGTATCTGGGCAGTAGGGTTAGGGTATATGTACAGGGGTATCTGGGCAGTAGGGTTAGGGTATATGTACAGGGGTATCTGGGCAGTAGGGTTAGGGTATATGTACAGGGGTATCTGGGCAGTAGGATTGGGGTATCTGGGCAGTAGGGTTAGGGTATATGGGCAGTAGGATTGGGGTATCTGGGCAGTAGGGTTAGGGTATATGTACAGGGGTATCTGGGCAGTAGGATTGGGGTATCTGGGCAGTAGGATTGGGGTATCTGGGCAGTAGGGTTAGGGTATATGGGCAGTAGGATTGGGGTATCTGGGCAGTAGGGTTAGGGTATATGTACAGGGGTATCTGGGCAGTAGGATTGGGGTATCTGGGCAGTAGGATTGGGGTATCTGGGCAGTAGGGTTAGGGTATATGGGCAGTAGGGTTAGGGTATCTGGGCAGTAGGATTGGGGTATCTGGGCAGTAGGGTTAGGGTATGGCTGCAAGATGCCCCATGGAAAAGCCCCAGGGGGCAGAATGCTACAGGGAGGTGACAAGTTGGTGACATGATGTGACAAATATTTGCTGAGGTTTATAGTTGGGCAGTCACAACCCACAGTACACACAGCTGCCGTATGCCGGGTCACTGGGCGGGGCCAGGGATTATAATGGGGTTACTGCCCCTACCATGAGCCCAGCCAATCGCCTGACCCGATACTCTGCTCCAATCATATCTGCTTTTGTTGCATTTCCCTTGGTAGTGCTGCTGTGTTGGGCTGGGGTGTCAGGGTGCCCAGTGCCCCCCTCTGGGAGTATGTGGGGTTTGGGGGGGTCCCCTATCCAGGGGGGCAGGCAGCTCTGCATTATCCATGGGAAACATTCCCCCACTCCCCGTGCAGCTGTTTAATCCATCAGTCCAGTTCCCTGTAACTCCTCCTCCTCTGTCTGCCCCCCCCCCTTCCCCTCATGGTTTGTCCCATATTCTCAGCTTCCAACTTCTCCCCACTCCCCCCTGCCCCCCCTTCCCTCTCTTTCCCCCCAATATCTCCCCTCAATTCCTGACTTCCATTCCTCTCCCCCAGCCCCGCCGCTCTCTTCCCCCCCCCCTTGCCCAGAGCTAGACCCCCCCCCCCTTCCCCACATGGTTTGTCCCATATTCTCAGCTTCCAACTTCTCCCCACTCCCCCCTTCCCTCTCTTTCCCCCCAATATCTCCCCTCATTCCTGACTTCCATTTCTCTCCCCCAGCCCCGCCGCTCTCATCCCCCCCCTTGCCCAGAGCTAGACCCCCCCCTTCCCCTCATGGTTTGTCCCATATTCTCAGCTTCCAACTTCTCCCCACTCCCCCCTGCCCCCCCTTCCCTCTCTTTCCCCCCAATATCTCCCCTCAATTCCTGACTTCCATTCCTCTCCCCAGCCCCGCCGCTCTCATCCCCCCCCCCTTGCCCAGAGCTAGACCCCCCCCTCCCCCTCTACTGGAAACTGGATACCAGATCCCTCCAAGCTCTCCCTGCAGGAAATAAATGGACTTCTTTGTCCGGCCTTAAATGCCACGTTTAGTATCATTAATTCCTGGGAGGCTAATGGGCCCCCTCTCTACCTGTAGCCCAGAGCTACAACCCCACGCTGAGCAGCACTCTCCCGGGGGCTCTGAGAGACAGCCGGGGTCACTCACCCCCTTATCCCATCAGAGGGAGGGGTCACTGACCCTATAACTTATAGGCACCCTGTGTGTGAGACTCACCCCCTTATCCCATCAGAGGGAGGGGTCACTGACCCTATAACTTATAGGCACCCTGTGTGTGAGACTCACCCCCTTATCCCATCAGAGGGAGGGGTCACTGACCCTATAACTTATAGGCACCCTGTGTGTGAGACTCACCCCCTTATCCCATCAGAGGGAGGGGTCACTGACCCTATAACTTATAGGCACCCTGTGTGTGAGACTCACCCCCTTATCCCAATCAGAGGGAGGGGTCACTGACCCTATAACTTATAGGCACCCTGTGTGTGAGACTCACCCCCTTATCCCATCAGAGGGAGGGGTCACTGACCCTATAACTTATAGGCACCCTGTGTGTGAGACTCACCCCCTTATCCCATCAGAGGAGGGGGTCACTGACCCTATAACTTATAGGCACCCTGTGTGTGAGACTCACCCCTTATCCCATCAGAGGGAGGGGTCACTGACCCTATAACTTATAGGCACCCTGTGTGTGAGACTCACCCCCTTATCCCATCAGAGGGAGGGGTCACTGACCCTATAACTTATAGGCACCCTGTGTGTGAGACTCACCCCCTTATCCCATCAGAGGGAGGGGTCACTGACCCTATAACTTATAGGCACCCTGTGTGTGAGACTCACCCCCTTATCCCATCAGAGGGAGGGGTCACTGACCCTATAACTTATAGGCACCCTGTGTGTGAGACTCACCCCCTTATCCCATCAGAGGGAGGGGTCACTGACCCTATAACTTATAGGCACCCTGTGTGTGAGACTCACCCCCTTATCCCATCAGAGGGAGGGGTCACTGACCCTATAACTTATAGGCACCCTGTGTGGTGAGACTCACCCCCTTATCCCATCAGAGGGAGGGGTCACTGACCCTATAACTTATAGGCACCCTGTGTGTGAGACTCACCCCCTTATCCCATCAGAGGGAGGGGTCACTGACCCTATAACTTATAGGCACCCTGTGTGTGAGACTCACCCCCTTATCCCATCAGAGGGAGGGGTCACTGACCCTATAACTTATAGGCACCCTGTGTGTGAGACTCACCCCCATATAAGTTATAGGGAGTTTTGGGACCCAAGTAAGGAAGCTTTAGGGCACTATTTATGTTTGATTCAATTTTTCCTTCCTTAATTCATGTTACAGGGAATGTCACAGAGTTTCCATATAACCCCCCCCCCCCCCCCCCCAAACCCGGTGTCATTGGCCCAACGTGAGGCTGGTTTTTGCTTTTGGCAGAATCTATGGAAATAAAACTGCTGAACTTTTTTTTTATTAATGAATGGATTTCTGAATCATCTCACTGATTGGCTGTAATTCCCAATGCAGTCTGTGCGTACGTGTGTATATGTATATATGTGTCTATATATCTGTGTACATGTACGTGTGTGTGTGTGTGTGTGTGTGTATATATATATATATATATATATATATATATATATATATATATATATATATATATATATATATATATGTGTGTATGTGACTCTGTACAAGGTCCCATGGTGCCTGTGCCCCCCATGGCATGCCCCCATTACTGTAGGTGCTGCCATACTGCTTGCATGGAAGTACATTGGGGGGGGTTGTACAGTCCATGTATGAGAGGCAGATAACAGGCAATGTACATGCTGTGTATCCTACAGACAAACTGCTGGTAGTCACAGTGGCCACAGACACTACAGAAGGGTATGAGCGCTTCCTACGCACCGCGCGGCACTTCAACTACACCGTACGGGTGAGTAACAACCCTCTGCTGCCCTGTGTGCCGCCCCTCTCCGGCTCCCCTGTGTGCCGCCCCTCTCCGGCTCCCCTGTGTGCCGCCCCTCTCCGGCTCCCCTGTGTGCCGCCCCTCTCCGGCTCCCCTGTGTGCCGCCCCTCTCCGGCTCCCCTGTGTGCCTCCCCACTCCGGCTCCCCTGTGTGCCGCCCCTCTCCGGCTCCCCTGTGTGCCGCCCCTCTCCGGCTCCCCTGTGTGCCTCCCCACTCCGGCTCCCCTGTGTGCCTCCCACTCCGGCTTCCCTGTGTGCCGGCCCCTCTCCGGCTCCCCTGTGTGCCTCCCCACTCCGGCTCCCCTGTGTGCCTCCCCACTCCGGCTCCCCTGTGTGCCTCCCCACTCCGGCTCCCCTGTGTGCCTCCCCACTCCGGCTCCCCTGTGTGCCTCCCCACTCCGGCTCCCCTGTGTGCCTCCCCACTCCGGCTCCCCTGTGTGCCTCCCCTCTCCGGCTCCCCTGTGTGCCTCCCCACTCCGGCTCCCCTGTGTGCCTCCCCACTCCGGCTCCCCTGTGTGCCTCCCCACTCCGGCTCCCCTGTGTGCCTCCCCACTCCGGCTCCCCTGTGTGCCTCCCCACTCCGGCTCCCCTGTGCTGCATTATCTCTTTACATGGGGCAATAGAAATGACTCTCAATCTCTCTCCTGTCTCCCTGCTTGCGTGCCCCCCTGCCTGGCTCTTACCTGCCCCCCTATAGACCCTGGGTCTGGGGCACGAGTGGAAGGGAGGCGACGTTGCCCGCACAGTGGGGGGAGGGCAGAAGGTGCGATGGCTGAAAGAAGAACTAGAAAAGCACAGTGAACAGGACGACCTGGTAATCATGTTTGTCGACAGGTGAGTAATAATGATATATACTTGTATGTGGGGGCTATTCATCATTCCCATCAGTCCCTGCCCCAGTGAGCTTACAATCTAAGGTCCCTATCACATTCCCATCAGTCCCTGCCCCAGTGAGCTTACAATCTAAGGTCCCTATCCCATTCCCATCAGTCCCTGCCCCAGTGAGCTTACAATCTAAGGTCCGTATCCCATTCCCATCAGTCCCTGCCCCAGTGAGCTTACAATCTAAGGTCCCTATCCCATTCCCATCAGTCCCTGCCCCAGTGAGTTTACAATCTAAGGTCCCTATCCCATTCCCATCAGCCCCTGCCCCAGTGAGCTTACAATCTAAGGTCCCTATCCCATTCCCATCAGCCCCTGCCCCAGTGAGTTTACAATCTAAGGTCCCTATCCCATTCCCATCAGCCCCTGCCCCAGTGAGCTTACAATCTAAGGTCCCTATCCCATTCCCATCAGTCCCTGCCCCAGTGAGCTTACAATCTAAGGTCCCTATCCCATTCCCATCAGTCCCTGCCCCAGTGAGCTTACAATCTAAGGTCCCTATCCCATTCCCATCAGTCCCTGCCCCAGTGAGCTTACAATCTAAGGTCCCTATCCCATTCCCATCAGTCCCTGCCCCAGTGAGCTTACAATCTAAGGTCCCTGTCACATTCCCATCAGTCCCTGCCCCAGTGAGCTTACAATCTAAGGTCCCTGTCCCATTCCCATCAGCCCCTGCCCCAGTGAGCTTACAATCTAAGGTCCCTGTCCCATTCCCATCAGTCCCTGCCCCAGTGAGCTTACAATCTAAGGTCCCTATCCCATTCCCATCAGTCCCTGCCCCAGTGAGCTTACAATCTAAGGTCCCTATCCCATTCCCATCAGTCCCTGCCCCAGTGAGCTTACAATCTAAGGTCCCTATCACATTCCCATCAGCCCCTGCCACAGTGAGCTTACAATCTAAGGTCCCTAGGGAGGAAAGCAGAAGAGAGGGGGCACACTAGGGAGGGTACACACTGCATCTTGGTGGGAGTTAGAATAGAAGCACAGAGATTGTACCTGTGGAAGGATAAACATGAACATGTATGTTTAGCTCATTTAGATCTGCATCTTTCTCATTCCCTCTTCCTTGGCCTTCTGGCGCCCCCTTTAGTTACGATGTTGTAATAGCTGGGACCCCTACTGAGCTGCTGTGGAAGTTCCATCAGTTCGAGCACAAGGTGGTCTTCTCCGCGGAGGGGTTTTGTTGGCCGGAATGGTCGCTGGCAGAAAGTTACCCCCCCATCAGCAATGGGAAGCGTTTCCTCAACTCTGGAGGTACTTGGGCAGCGCCCGTGTCTCTCTGTGTATCGGTCCCTATTGGTTGGTTTGTCGGCTCTCGTGCAACCCCTATGTCCCCATTTATCTTACTCTCCATCTGCCAACCTCCTGATAGCTCCTTTCTCTTCCAGCCTTTCAGCTTTATCATTTTATTCTCTTCTCCCCCAACCTCTTCCCTGCCTCTCCCAGGTATCCTACCCCTTTCTCTCTTCCCTGCCTCTCCCAGGTATCCTACCCCTTTCTCTCTTCCCTGCCTCTCCCAGGTATCCTACCCCTTTCTCTCTTCCCTGCCTCTCCCAGGTATCCCCCAACCTCTTCCCTGCCTCTCCCAGGTATCCTACCCCTTTCTCTCTTCCCTGCCTCTCCCAGGTATCCCCCAACCTCTTCCCTGCCTCTCCCAGGTATCCTACCCCTTTCTCTCTTCCCTGCCTCTCCCAGGTATCCCCCAACCTCTTCCCTGCCTCTCCCAGGTATCCTACCCCTTTCTCTCTTCCCTGCCTCTCCCAGGTATCCTACCCCTTTCTCTCTTCCCTGCCTCTCCCAGGTATCCTACCCCTTTCTCTCTTCCCTGCCTCTCCCAGGTATCCTACCCCTTTCTCTCTTCCCTGCCTCTCCCAGGTATCCTACCCCTTTCTCTCTTCCCTGCCTCTCCCAGGTATCCTACCCCTTTCTCTCTTCCCTGCCTCTCCCAGGTATCCTACCCCTTTCTCTCTTCCCTGCCTCTCCCAGGTATCCTACCCCTTTCTCCCTCCTTCCCTGCCTCTCCCAGGTATCCCTTCTCTCTTCCTGCCTCTCCCAGGTATCCCCTTTCTCTCTTCCCTGCCTCTCCCAGGTATCCCCTTTCTCTCTTCCCTGCGCTCTCCTATCTCTCTTTCTGCCTACATTTATATTCCCCTCTCTGTCTGTCTCTTTTCTCTCTCCTTACTCCCCCTTTCCTGTCACTATTATTCCCTCTCCCTTCTTTCTCTTTTTGACATCCCCCTCTCCATATATTTTACCTCCTTCCTCCCCTACTCCATTGATATGCCACATTCCTTTTTGCTCTTGCCGCCTCTCCATTCACTCCCCATTCCCTCTTTCAGTGACTTTGATTTCATTTTGCTGTTTTCTCCTGTACTTATCACTTTTTTAAAATGTTTTTCTGCTCTTCTGACCCCCAGTCTTGCTATAGAGGCCCAGTTTGACATGCATTTGTCTCTGTCCCTGCAGGGTTTATCGGATTTGCCCCCCAGCTCTACCGGATGGTTCAGCTCTGGAAGTACAAAGATGATGATGATGATCAGCTGTTTTACACCAAAGTTTACTTGGATGAGTCCCTTAGAGTAAGTGGGAAGAATCCATTCGTACTCCCCTTCCCTATTACACTCTCATTATGCTGTCTGTTGTATATTCCCCCTACCCCTACCCCATATCCCCTTTCCCTCTCTATTTGCCATTCTCCTCCCTCCTGTGAGTGTGTGAGTATTTCTCACACACTCTCATTATGCTGTCTATTGTATATTCCCCATATCCCCTTTCCCTCTCTATTTGCCATTCTCCTCCCTCCCTTTCCCCACCTCCCCCCCCCCCCCCCCCCCCCCCACTGACCGACCAGGTTGCCTAAGGCTGGCTTGGCCCACCCCGTCTCTCCCCAGCACTCTTGCATCTTCCTTCTTCATATTTGCCCCCCTGGCCGTCTGTCTGTGCTTCTCTGCCTCATGAGCTTTTCTCTTTTTCACCTCAGGAGAAGTTTGATATCGCTCTTGATCACAAGTCAAAAATCTTCCAGAACCTGAATGGCGCTATCGGTAAGCCCACGAGCCTGCCCTGCTCTGTATGTTGCCCCCTCATTCCTGAGAGGCAGTCACTGACCTGATTTTACTAAAGCTGCTGACTTTCTTACAGATGAAGTTGTCCTGAAGTTTGAGAGGAACAAAGTGCGAGCTCGGAATGTGGCATACGACACTATTCCAGTTGTGATACACGGCAATGGGCCCACAAAGGTAGTTATTGTTTATTTATGTCTACGTCTGGCTTTCTTATATCATTATCCTTCTTCCTTTGCCTTTCTGTACATCCCCTTGGCTACAGAAATGTGTGGGATCAGATAGTACCCTCATACAGGGAGTAGGCGCAGAGTTAACTTAGTAGATGAGGGGAGTTAGTGTATATGTAGTTAGACTGTAAGGGTGAAGGAGGTTTATGAAGTTAAATTGTAGCTGCAGAGAAGCAGTAAGATCAGATTGAATAAAGGGAGAAACACAACAGTAGGTCAGGCAGATACAGAGAGGAAGGCAGTTCATCTTTGTTTTCATGCTGCTCAGTGAAATTAGCTTCCAGGGGCCTGGGCCAATCATACATTCTGTAAAGTTGTATATACCATATATATTCTGTACGGTCCGTATATGCCACCCACATTCTGTATGGCCCGTATATACCGTGCAAATTGTGCACATTCTGCACATTCTGTATGGCCCATATATACCGCTCACGTTCTGTATGGCCTGTATATACCGCTCACATTCTGTATGGCCCGTATATACCGCTCACATTCTGTATGGCCCATATATACCGCTCACATTCTGTATGGCCTGTATATACCGCTCACGTTCTGTATGGCCCATATATACCGTGCACATTCTGTATGGCCCATATATACCGCTCACATTCTGTATGGCCCGTATATACCGCTCACATTCTGTATGGCCCATATATACCGCTCACATTCTGTATGGCCCATATATACCGCTCACATTCTGTATGGCCTGTATATACCGCTCACATTCTGTATGGCCCATATATACCGCTCACATTCTGTATGGCCTGTATATACCGCTCACATTCTGTATGGCCCATATATACCGCTCACATTCTGTATGGCCTGTATATACCGCTCACATTCTGTATGGCCCGTATATACCGCTCACATTCTGTATGGCCCGTATACAACATTGTTATTGGACATTAGAGAAAACTTATAATTTTTTTCTTTTTGTCGTACAGTTACAGCTGAACTATCTTGGAAATTATGTCCCCAATTCCTGGACACATGAGGGCGGGTGTGAAGTGTGTGATGATGACCTCCTGGACCTGTCTATGTTGGAGGTGAGGGACCGGTACTGTCCATCTTGCTTGGGTCGGGGGGAGCCTAAGCTGTTCTTGTTCTTTGGGTTGCCTGTAGGCACAGACTGTTCCCACTAAAGGTGCCTATACATGGCTGATTCCAGCTGCTGACATGGCCTGAAATTGACCAAATCTCTATCAGGCAGGTTTGATTCTTCCCATCGGCTCGGGGGCCGCATCATCTCATTGACGATCCAATGGTGCCTATGCCCGCCATTTAGTGATGCGGAAGATTTTTTGTTGGGACTGTACTTCTTTGTAGGTTGTATGTATTATACACATGGGATGTATCAAAGCCCCCCACTTACCCCCCTGCCCTCCTTCTCTCCAACAGGATGATGCATTGCCGCAGGTCTTGCTCGGTGTCTTTATTGAGCAGCCGACTCCCTTCCTGCCGCAGTTCCTGGAACGACTGGTGCAGTTGGATTATCCCCGCAACCGCCTGTCACTCTACATCCACAATAGTGTGAGTAGCCCGGAACCCGTAGCCCGGAACCCGTAGGCTGAAACCCGTAGCCCAGTACTGGCACACACTGACTTTGAGTCTCGGTCACCTCCTATTAATATGTGCTGCCAATTCCCTATCTCCCTACTGAGCAGGCACTATTTTTGCTGTGGTGGATTGGCCAATTGCCTGTCGCCGTTAGCTGTAATCTATTCTATTTTTTTTTTTTTTTTTTTTTTTGATAGGAGGTTTTTCATGAAAAACATATCCAGGCTTTCTGGGAGAATAACAAGGACAGTTTTACAAGCATTAAAATCGTGGGCCCAGAGGAAGCGCTGAGCCAGGGGGAGGCCAGAGACATGGGCATGTGAGTATTAGATGGACACACTCTGATTTACGCAGAGATTACCCAGCCTGCATTGCACTTGGGCAGTTGTTTGCACTCTTTTCCTTTGTCTGCACAAGAACCATCGGCTCATGTCTGTGAATCTGATCAGCTTTCTGGAGCCCAGTGGTCCCCAAACTAAAGCCATTCAGGAGAAGTTCACGGGTGAATGGTTTTCGCTATGGTTTAGAAATTGTAGGCAGAGCCCCAGTTTTATCAAATAAACCCAGTCCCAGAAATGTATTTCCCTTTTATTTCAGTAAATGATCAATATTTCTGTATTTATTTTTTTTCTCCACACAGGGACCTGTGCCGTCAGGATGAGACCTGCGATTACTACTTCAGTGTGGATGCCGATGTGGTTTTAACCAATCCTGACACGTTGTATATCCTGATCCAAGAGAATAAGTGAGCGAATGGGAGGGGGCAGACTGTGTATAGGCTGGTATTTTATCTCTTGTCTCTGGCTGCCCTAAGTTCAGGGGTGTTGCCGAGCCGGGGGTTAAGTTCAGGGGTGTTGCCGAGCCGGGGGTTAAATTCAGGGGTGTTGCTGGCGAGCCGGGGGTTAAGTTCAGGGGTGTTGCCGAGCCGGGGGTTAAATTCAGGGGTGTTGCCGAGCCGGGGGTTAAGTTCAGTGGAATCTCCATTTGTCTCATATAATTTGCTTTTTAACAGGAAGGTGATTGCACCCATGGTCTCCCGCAGCGGCAAACTCTGGTCCAACTTCTGGGGGGCCCTGAGCCCTGAAGGCTATTACGCCCGATCTGAAGACTATGTGGATATTGTCCAAGGGAAGAGGGCGTAAGTACAACCCCCAGCTTCTTCCATCAGTCACCCTGCAGCTCCTTCTGTCTGTGTCACCCTACAGGGGGAGGGGCAGGCTCATAGCGCCTTCTGTCTGTGTCACTGTCACCCTGCAGGGGGAAGGGCCAACTCATAGCACCTTCTGTCTGTGCCACTGTCACCCTGCAGGGGGAGGGGCCGACTCATAGCACCTTCTGTCTGTGTCACTGTCACCCTGCAGGGGGAAGGGCCGACTCATAGCACCTTCTGTCTGTGTCACTGTCACCCTGCAGGGGGAAGGGCCGACTCATAGCACCTTCTGTCTGTGCCACTGTCACCCTGCAGGGGGAGGGGCCGACTCATAGCACCTTCTGTCTGTGTCACTGTCACCCTGCAGGGGGAAGGGCCGACTCATAGCACCTTCTGTCTGTGTCACTGTGTCACCCTGCAAGGGGAGGGGCAGACTCGGCGCCTTCTGTCGCAGGGGGAGGGGCAGTCTGAGTTGCTGAGTGACCCTGTAAGAGGAGAGACGGTTACAATTGTTTTCCCTTCTAACTAGTCCTGTGATTATTGCTTTATTTCAGGGGAGTCTGGAACGTACCATACATTGCCCATGTTTACCTCATTAAGGGGGAGACATTGCGGAATGAACTATCAAACAAGAATATCTTCACATTGCCACAAATGGACTCAGACATGGCTTTCTGTAAGAGCATTCGGGACAAGGTAACACTCGCTGTCTTGTATCCCTCCCTTAATGCGCATTTGGCTCCTCCGTAGCTGGGAGCCTTATGTTTCTGAGCCACGAGCCGGAGGGCCGACCAACACAGCAGATGTTTAGGCCACACCTAGCCCAATACAGCCACGTGGTGGGCCATAGAACTCTGATCATTTGGGCCCGGGTCTACTAAACATACAGAGACCTGTGGAGACTCATAAGGAAATCCACAACCCCCCAGCCCACACTATATGGATCTTTCAGCCTTCCCAATCAATATGTAGCGGAACCCAGAATAGATAGCAGCCAGGGAGGTAATGGTTTGGCCACATACACAGGCCAGTAGGCTTCTGGGATATGTAAAAGTGACTGGGTGGCCCCCCAAATCATCTTTCTGTACTGGTAACCCTGGCTCTGACCCTGTGCTCCGCTTCCATTGCAGAGCGTCTTCCTGCACCTCAGTAACAGGGACGAGTTTGGCCGCTTGATTTCCACCTCCAAGTACAACACATCCCGTCTGCACAACGACCTGTGGCAGATCTTTGAGAACCCGGTGGTACGTGGTGCTGATCTACATTTATTTTTATTTTCCAGAAAAGCTAGCCCCCCCCATAGTAATTGGGGGGTGGGGGGCCTGGCATAGTAACACCCCAGTCAGTGCAGCTTTCCTTCACCTTCTCCTGAACAACTGGGGGCAAATAATGGTCTCCTTGCTTTCCAGGACTGGAGGGAAAAATACATTCACGAAAACTATACCAAGATTTTTGAGGAAGATTATTTTGAGCAGGTAAGTGACAGTCATCTGGTGCCCGTAGGTGGGTATGAAGCATGGCACCCCATATCCCTGGCCAATAGCCATGGAAAAAGGTCTGTATTTATTCTGCCACATAGGGGGGCAATTGGCTCTGCACTGTTCTGGGGTACATTGTATTAAAACACAATGCAGAATATTGCTTTAACTGGCCTCCCCCTCGGCCTATGCCAATAACCCTGCAAATGATTGGTGCATATGAGACTCCCCAGCAGAGTTTGCTGCGGCTGTCACAGGATGGGTGGGTGCAGCTGATGTATTTTTGTTACATGGTGGTAAATCTCCTGGCGGATAAAAAGCAAAAGTTGAATATTTTGGTGTAAGACGGGATTGCATGCAATCTATAGGGGCCTATTGGCTGGCAGTGGAGCCCCTAGTTGCCAGCTATAGAGTTAAGGGATTTCATGCTCTTTGCCAAGTGACACCTGTGTGTCTTCTCCAGCCTTGCCCAGATGTCTACTGGTTCCCAGTCTTTAAGGAAGTGATGTGTGACGAGTTTGTGGAAGAGATGGAGAATTTTGGCCAGTGGTCTGGCGGCAAAAATACGGTAAGTGGGATTTACCAGAGCTACTGTCAGACTGCAATGGCCGCTCCTAGCCGAACAAGCAGGATACAGTCTGATGTGCCGTCTCTTAGACTGCCATGAACAGGTCTCTTCCCCTTGTGGGCCCCTAACTGCTCTGGTCCATAGCTTGTCTGCCCGGTGTTTCTACCCCTTGTTCTGTTAGTAACCCCTCCAAACATGAGTCATGTGACCGTATAGCCTTGCACTGACAGTTATGGCTCTCCCCAGGACCAGCGGCTAGCGGGCGGCTACGAGAATGTGCCCACCGTGGATATTCACATGACGCAGGTTGGGTACCAGGAGGAGTGGCTGAAGTTCTTGCAGGAATACATTGCGCCTGTCACAGAGAAGCTCTTCCCCGGCTATTACACAAAGGTAAGGCCTACAAGCCCCCCAGGCTAGTGATTTAATGGCCAAGGCACTAGCCACACAATGGGATCACTGGAGCCTGTTTGTACATAAATCTCCAGTCAGCCGACTGTAATGCCACCATGGTGCCGTGTGATAATAACCCCGTTACACTGGGACAGGGTCATTCCCAGAGTCCCCCAGTACAGGAGCAGCCAGTATAGCTGAACTACATTTCCCAGTCTATAGAAAATAGATTTTATCATCATTTATTCTTGTGATATCTTCCCATTAAATCATTTCCCAGAGTTCCACTTTAGGTGCATGATTCCCACCCCCCCCCAGACACTGGCAGCCTTCAGTCTGAGTTATACTTACTGGTAGGTTCCTCTGCTGCCACCTCCTCCCCCTGCGCTGGGTGCATTATCCCCCCCCCCCCAGACACTGGCAGCCTTCAGTCTGAGTTATACTTACTGGTAGGTTCCTCTGCTGCCACCTCCTCCCCCTGCGCTGGGTGCATTATCCCCCCCCCCCAGACACTGGCAGCTTTCAGTCTGAGTTATACTTACTGGTAGGTTCCTCTGCTGCCACCTCCTCCCCCTGCGCTGGGTGCATTATCCCCCCCCCCCCCCCAGACACTGGCAGCCTTCAGTCTGAGTTATACTTACTGGTAGGTTCCTCTGCTGCCACCTCCTCCCCCTGCGCTGGGTGCATTATCCCCCCCCCCCTTCCCCCCTTCCCCCCCAGGACACTGGCAGCCTTCAGTCTGAGTTATACTTACTGGTAGGTTCCTCTGCTGCCACCTCCTCCCCTGCGCTGGGTGCATTATCCCCCCCCCCAGGACACTGGCAGCCTTCAGTCTGAGTTATACTTACTGGTAGGTTCCTCTGCTGCCACCTCCTCCCCCTGCGCTGGGTGCATTATCCCCCCCCCCTTCCCCCCTTCCCCCCCAGGACACTGGCAGCCTTCAGTCTGAGTTATACTTACTGGTAGGTTCCTCTGCTGCCACCTCCTCCCCCTGCGCTGGGTGCATTATCCCCCCCCCCAGGACACTGGCAGCCTTCAGTCTGAGTTATACTTACTGGTAGGTTCCTCTGCTGCCACCTCCTCCCCCTGCGCTGGGTGCATTATCCCCCCCCCCCTTCCCCCCTTCCCCCCCAGGACACTGGCAGCCTTCAGTCTGAGTTATACTTACTGGTAGGTTCCTCTGCTGCCACCTCCTCCCCCTGCGCTGGGTGCATTATCCCCCCCCCCCAGACACTGGCAGCCTTCAGTCTGAGTTATACTTACTGGTAGGTTCCTCTGCTGCCACCTCCTCCCCCTGCGCTGGGTGCATTATCCCCCCCCCCCCCCCAGACACTGGCAGCCTTCAGTCTGAGTTATACTTACTGGTAGGTTCCTCTGCTGCCACCTCCTCCCCCTGCGCTGGGTGCATTATCCCCCCCCCCCCCCCCAGACACTGGCAGCCTTCAGTCTGAGTTATACTTACTGGTAGGTTCCTCTGCTGCCACCTCCTCCCCCTGCGCTGGGTGCATTATCCCCCCCCCCCCCCTTCCCCCCTTCCCCCCCAGGACACTGGCAGCCTTCAGTCTGAGTTATACTTACTGGTAGGTTCCTCTGCTGCCACCTCCTCCCCCTGCGCTGGGTGCATTATCCCCCCCCCCAGGACACTGGCAGCCTTCAGTCTGAGTTATACTTACTGGTAGGTTCCTCTGCTGCCACCTCCTCCCCCTGCGCTGGGTGCATTATCCCCCCCCCCCCCCCAGACACTGGCAGCCTTCAGTCTGAGTTATACTTACTGGTAGGTTCCTCTGCTGCCACCTCCTCCCCCTGCGCTGGGTGCATTATCCCCCCCCCCCCCCCCAGACACTGGCAGCCTTCAGTCTGAGTTATACTTACTGGTAGGTTCCTCTGCTGCCACCTCCTCCCCCTGCGCTGGGTGCATTATCCCCCCCCCCAGGACACTGGCAGCCTTCAGTCTGAGTTATACTTACTGGTAGGTTCCTCTGCTGCCACCTCCTCCCCCTGCGCTGGCAGTAATGGTGTCTTTCTCCTGACCAGGCCAAGGCCCTGCTGAATTTCATCGTACGCTACAGACCGGATGAGCAGCCCTCCCTCCGCCCACACCACGACTCCTCCACTTTCACTATCAACATCGCCCTCAACAATAAAGGGATCGACTACGAGGTCAGGCTGCTGCCACTTATCCAGAGTTTCCCCCATAATCCCGCGCTGCTAATCCCCAGTCTCCCTATGAATTTCCCACCATCCCTCATAATCCCGCGCTGCTAATCCCCAGTCTCCCTATGAATTTCCCACCGTCCCCCATAATCCCGCGCTGCTACTCCCCAGTCTCCCTATGAATTTCCCACCATCCCTCATAATCCCGCGCTGCTACTCCCCAGTCTCCCTATGAATTTCCCACCATCCCTCATAATCCCGCGCTGCTACTCCCCAGTCTCCCTATGAATTTCCCACCATCCCTCATAATCCCGCGCTGCTACTCCCCAGTCTCCCTATGAATTTCCCACCATCCCCCATAATCCCGCGCTGCTACTCCCCAGTCTCCCTATGAATTTCCCACCATCCCCCATAATCCCGCGCTGCTACTCCCCAGTCTCCCTATGAATTTCCCACCGTCCCCCATAATCCCGCGCTGCTAATCCCCAGTCTCCCTATGAATTTCCCACCGTCCCCCATAATCCCGCGCTGCTAATCCCCAGTCTCCCTATGATTTCCCACCGTCCCTCATAATCCCGCGCTGCTACTCCCCAGTCTCCCTATGAATTTCCCACCGTCCCCCATAATCCCGCGCTGCTACTCCCCAGTCTCCCTATGATTTCCCACCGTCCCCCATAATCCCGCGCTGCTACTCCCCAGTCTCCCTATGATTTCCCACCGTCCCCCATAATCCCGCGCTGCTACTCCCCCAGTCTCCCTATGATTTCCCACCATCCCTCATAATCCCGCGCTGCTACTCCCCAGTCTCCCTATGATTTCCCACCATCCCTCATAATCCCGCGCTGCTAATCCCCTTTCATCCTATGATTTCCCACCATCCCTCATAATCCCGCGCTGCTACTCCCCAGTCTCCCTATGATTTCCCACCATCCCTCATAATCCCGCGCTGCTACTCCCCAGTCTCCCTATGATTTCCCACCGTCCCTCATAATCCCGCGCTGCTACTCCCCAGTCTCCCTATGATTTCCCACCGTCCCTCATAATCCCGCGCTGCTACTCCCCAGTCTCCCTATGATTTCCCACCGTCCCTCATAATCCCGCGCTGCTAATCCCCAGTCTCCCTATGATTTCCCACCGTCCCCCATAATCCCGCGCTGCTACTCCCCAGTCTCCCTATGATTTCCCACCGTCCCTCATAATCCCGCGCTGCTACTCCCCAGTCTCCCTATGATTTCCCACCATCCCTCATAATCCCGCGCTGCTACTCCCCAGTCTCCCTATGATTTCCCACCATCCCTCATAATCCCGCGCTGCTACTCCCCAGTCTCCCTATGATTTCCCACCATCCCTCATAATCCCGCGCTGCTAATCCCCTTTCATCCTATGATTTCCAGTCATGTAGAACTTCCCTATTATACCCCACTTTTCCTTCCAAATCAGCCTCTCTCCTCATTGGCTCTGCCTGTCCTGCCCTGTCCTGAGCCTTTCCCATGATCCTTCTCTGTGTCTCCCTAATCCTCTTCTTTCCCATTGGCTATTGTTTGTCCCCCAAACCTCAACCAACCTCTCTGCCCCAGTTACCCACTTTCCTACCAGTCCCACCCAGCACCTCCCTGTGCCACTGATTGTATGTTGGGCAGAACCTTAGAGACACCCTTCGCACACCCCCGGCCTCCTCTCCCCAATTGTTCCTTCCTCTCTCACCCGGTGCCCCTTTTCTCTCCCTCAGGGTGGGGGCTGCCGCTTCCTCCGCTACAACTGCAGAGTGGAATCCCCCCGCAAAGGTTGGTCCTTCATGCACCCGGGCCGTCTGACTCACTACCACGAGGGTCTTCCCACCACCAGAGGAACCCGCTACATCATGGTCTCCTTCGTGGACCCTTGACCCTACCACCCCCGGACTCTTCTCCCCTAGGCTGCAGGTTACTGCCCGTCAGTGAGGTACTGTACTGCTCTCTGATTGGATGGCTGTGCCTGGCCCACAAGGAGCAGGATGGCGCCATTCACTATAATCCGTCAGATCAAGCCTTGGTCCTGCTCAGTGGGGAAGAGGAGCCCATAACACTTGTGGGATGCGAGGGCCACAGGTCCGACAGAACCATCATGTTGTCCCTTTGTCCCTAACTCTTCTACCCCCACCGTCCCACAATGGACTTTCCCCCTCTAACCAGAACTGAGCAATGGCCCCTATTACCTGCCTTAACTACACCCAGACCTTGCCTTTTGCACATGGAACCAACGGCCCAGAGATCCTGATATTTTGCTACAAAGTGAATGAGATGTAGTAGGCGGAGCTTGAGGGAGAATCGGGGGGATAGGGAGGGGTTTCACTAGGTAATTAGGGTTTCTCTTTGGGGGGGGGGACATTAATGAGCTGCGCTATTTTATTGCTGAATTTAAGGGATTTATTATCTCCTGTACAAAGTGCTTTAAATTATTGGCTCCGCCAGCTAACGAGTATCATTAGAACGAGCATTAGCTGCGCTTTTTTTTAAAGGTTTCAATAAAAAATACTCCAAAATCCAAACGTGTCTCTGCCATACACACACATATAGGGCTCTTTCATTCCTAACCGCGGCTGCATGGATGTTGTGGGACTGCAGCTCCCTGCACTTCTCCATCGTCCCCCAGTAGCGCGGAGAGAGCGGGAAAGTGAAATTTCCGTTATTCGTACCCTCGGCCATGGTAAAAAGTGTATTTACCCCCCCAACCCTATTCACTGGGCTCATGTTTAACTTCCCCTTTAATTCTGTCAGCTTGCAGGGAGTTGGGCGTTTCCTGCGTGTCTCCTGGTTAAACAAATGCTTTATGGCTGAGCTTGGCCCATGGGGGTAGCTGGGAAGTCTCCGCCTCGCTCATAGGCGCAAGATTAGTCCAAATCAACCAGCAGAACAATAATAGGAAACAGATTGTTTTAATTAAAAGTGGAACGGACACAGCCCTGCATCATTTCATACTGGGAGAAATATGTTCCCCTTTAATTTGTGCAGCGAAATGAATGGCAGGACATACAAGTGTTTACACTCAGCGCGACTAATGGGGGGGAGGGGGGCAGGGCAGGTTCTGGGGGGCTGGTCAGATGCACTGGGGAAGGAGGGGGGGGCAGGGCAGGTTCTGGGGGGCTGGTCAGATGCACTGGGGAAGGAGGGGGGGCAGGGCAGGTTCTGGGGGGCTGTCAGATGCACTGGGGAAGGAGGGGGGGCAGGGCAGGTTCTGGGGGGCTGTCAGATGCACTGGGGAAGGAGGGGGGCTGGTCAGATGCACTGGGGAAGGAGGGGGGGCAGGGCAGGTTCTGGGGGGCTGTCAGATGCACTGGGGAAGGAGGGGGGCTGGTCAGATGCACTGGGGAAGGAGGGGGGGCAGGGCAGGTTCTGGGGGGCTGGTCAGATGCACTGGGGAAGGAGGGGGGGGCAGGGCAGGTTCTTGGGGGCAGGGGGGGAAGACTGAAGGGTGAGGGTGGCATTGCGGGGAGATTAGTCGCCCGCGGCAACAAAGAGTTGTTGGGGCGACTCATCTCCCCAGCTGCCACTGCCCTTATCCTTATGTGCAACTGAAACGGCCCAATAGCCCCTCTCTTATTGTTTGCAGCCCCCTCACCCCATGTGACCAACTGTAGCAAGAATAATGCCTACTGGGGGTCAGATAAGGAAACTGGGGGGGGGGGGGGGGAGGTATAGGGACAGGAGACGCATACAGAGAATATATATATATATGATACAACAAGAGGAGGCGGCTTGTGCTATGTGTGGAACCAGTCAGCGTCTATACATTTAAATAAGAGAGCTATTTACAACAGATTGCACTCACAACATCCTGGTTGCTATGAAATATACAAAGCAACAGTTTCCCAAACATGATAAGCAGCCAATCAACTGCCCCGCACTGTCCTGCTAGAGGCAAATGCCATGGCTATGCCCCAGGTCTGTGCATGACAGGGCAGGTTCCTGGGGCAGTCTGGCTCCGCCCATACACCCCTCTCTGCCCAGTAAGGAGCCTTGTGCAGTGATTGGCTACACAGCAGTGGGGCGGGCCCGTACTCTCCCTGCCCACAGCCCGACAGTCTGGTATCATTGGATACTTTGGGGTGTTCCTGTTGAGTTGCTGAGGGGTATCTAGCTGCGGCGGCTCTGGGGCCAGTGACCCTCCCAATGGCATCGGGCTGATTTGGCACCAAACCAGTTCATCTCCCCAGTTACCAGATGGCTTCCAGTTCAGGCCATGGAATCTCCAGAGGAATCCGGCCGGTGAATCTCCTAAGGAATCGGGAGGACTCCAGGCCACTAAATATTCCGGGTATTTAGGCCGAGCCGGTTTTCTTTCTGGGCTCCCCGAAGCGGTTCAGTTGGATCTGCCGCGCCGCCTGAAGTACCCGGTGCCGCTCTCGCAGGTTCCGCCGCCGCACGTGCTCATTGGTGATTTCCTGCACGTAGAGCGATGGGAACCAACCCTTCTTCCCATCCGAGAGTCGGATCCCTTCATACCAACCTGAGGAACAGGAGATCTGTTAGTCCCCTGCACCTCTCATCCCCCCCTCATTTGGCCCCTCTAAGGGCTCGGGGTACCTACCTTCTGACGTTTTCTTCAGCACATTAATAATATCCACGGGCTCCAAGTTCAGCTCGTCGGCCTGTGAGGCTGAATAAGGTTCTATGCACTGGACCTGAGGGCAGTCTGCAGGGGCACAGATTCATAGTAACATAGTCAGTCAGGTTGAAAAAAGACCCACCTCCATCACGTTCAACCATAATGCCTGTATATAACCTGCCTAACTACTACTGATCCAGAGGAAGGCGAAAACCCCATCTGAAGCCTCTCTAATTTGCCACAGAGGGGAAAAAATTCCTCACTTGTACTGAGAGCTATCCCCCCTACCCCTGTATTCCCTCACTTGTACTGAGAGCTATCCCCCCTACCCCTGTATTCCCTCACTTGTACTGAGAGCTATCCCCCCTACCCCTGTATTCCCTCACTTGTACTGAGAGCTATCCCCCCCTACCCCTGTATTCCCTCACTTGTACTGAGAGCTATCCCCCCTACCCCTGTATTCCCTCACTTGTACTGAGAGCTATCCCCCCTACCCCTGTATTCCCTCACTTGTACTGAGAAGCTATCCCCCTACCCCTGTATTCCCTCACTTGTACTGAGAGCTATCTCCCCTACCCCTGTATTCCCTCACTTGTACTGAGAGCTATCCCCCTACCCCTGTATTCCTCACTTGTACTGAGAGCTATCCCCCCTACCCCTGTATTCCCTCACTTGTACTGAGAGCTATCCCCCTACCCCTGTATTCCCTCACTTGTACTGAGAGCTATCCCCCCTACCCCTGTATTCCCTCACTTGTACTGAGAGCTATCCCCCCTACCCCTGTATTCCCTCACTTGTACTGAGAGCTATCTCCCCTACCCCTGTATTCCCTCACTTGTACTGAGAGCTATCTCCCCTACCCCTGTATTCCCTCACTTGTACTGAGAGCTATCTCCCATAACCCTGTATTCCCTCACTTGTACTGAGAGCTATCCCCCATACCCCTGTATCCCTCACTTGTACTGAGAGCTATCCCCCCTACCCCTGTATTCCCTCACTTGTACTGAGAGCTATCCCCCCTACCCCTGTATTCCCTCACTTGTACTGAGAGCTATCTCCCATTACCCCTGTATTCCCCTCACTTGTACTGAGAGCTATCCCCCTACCCCTGTATTCCCTCACTTGTACTGAGAGCTATCTCCCATACCCCTGTATTCCCTCACTTGTACTGAGAGCTATCCCCCCTACCCCTGTATTTCCCTCACTTGTACTGAGAGCTATCTCCCCTACCCCTGTATTCCCTCACTTGTACTGAGAGCTATCTCCCCTACCCCTGTATTCCCTCACTTGTACTGAGAGCTATCTCCCCTACCCCTGTATTCCCTCACTTGTACTGAGAGCTATCTCCCCTACCCCTGTATTCCCTCACTTGTACTGAGAGCTATCTCCCATAACCCCTGTATTCCCCCCCACAACTTCCCAGCTCTCACTGTAACAAACCCTTTACCAGCTTAGTTGCCCTTCTCTGGACCCTCTGTAACTCAGTAATGTCCCGTTTGAGCACTGGAGACCAAAACTGAACAGCATATTCTAGATGGGGCCTTACCAGCGCTCTGTAAAGGGGAAGAATAACCCCCTCCTCCCGTGAATCTATACCCATATAATACAGCTCAGTACCCTGCTTGCCCTTGCCCCTGCTGCCTGGCATTGCTACAGCCAAGTTTATTATCTACAAGGGCACAAGGATTCAAGTAATGAACACAGAGAATTCCAACAAACAGTGTAAGGGCAGACTCTGTACCCAGTGTAGGTAGGTAGGTAGGTAGGCAGCAGAGCTCACTTACCCCAGTCCTCGTATATAGTGTCACTTCCAGAAAGGGAATCATCATTGAGATTTGGAAAAGCTGCCACCCAGCGGTGTAAATCCGACCTACAGGGGAAAAGCATCACTAGTAACCCTGCAGTGGGAGGGGCAGGCTCCTGGCACCTCCTCCAAGCTGTGTCACCCTACAGGAGGCGGGGCATTGACGCATCATGAGGTCACATGTCTCTGTACATCTCACTTACTGGGTGGAAGCCTTGAAGAGGCGCTCACACATCTTGCCCTGGTGATTCTCCAGCAGCGTCAGGAAGAAACTGCTCTCTATGGTGGGACAGGATTGGACCTGAACCAGAGAGCGATGCGCGTGGTCCACAACTACATACTTGTCTGAGCTGGGGAAACAAGCAGAAGCAATACGTATCAGTGGCAGGGGCAAGAATGGGGGGAGGGGCTTACAGGAAGGGGAGGGAAGAAGGAAACCCAAAGGGGAAGGAAGGAGGGAGAGAGATGTGAGGGGAGAAAGAGAGAATGGCCAGGGGCAACATGAAGGGGCACCAGTTACCCTGCACTGGGGGGGACAGAACTGTACTGGGCACCAGTTACCCTGCACTGGGGGGACAGAACTGTACTGGGCACCAGTTACCAAGCACTGGGGGGACAGAACTGTACTGGGCACCAGTTACCCTGCAAACTGGGGGGACAGAACTGTACTGGGCAACAGTTACCCTGGTCAACTGGGGGGAGACAGAACTGTACTGGGCACCAGTTACCCTGCACTGGGGGGACAGACTGTAACTAGGCACTTGACAGTTTAACCCTGCACTGGGGGGGACAGAACTGTACTGGGCACCAGTTACCCTGCACTGGGGGGACAGAACTGTACTAGGCACCAGTTACCCTGCACTGGGGGCTTACAGGAAGGGGAGGGAAGAAGGAAACCAAAAGGGGAAGGAAGGAGGGAGAGAGATGTGAGGGGAGAAAGAGAGAATCGGCCAGGGGCCAACATGAAAGGGCGTGGGCAACCAGTTAAACCCCCTGCCTGGCACGTGGGGGGGGGCAGAACTTGTAACTGGGCACCAGGTTTTACCTGCAACTGGGGATCAGAACTGTACTGGGCACCAAGTTACCAAGCACTGGGGGGACAGAACTGTACTGGGCACCAGTTACCCTGCACTGGGGGGACAGAACTGTACTGGGCACCAGTTACCCTGCACTGGGGGGACAGAACTGTACTGGGCACCAGTTACCCTGCACTGGGGGAGAAACTGTACTAGCACCAGTTACCCTGCACTGGGGGGGACAGAAACTGTACTGGGGCAGCCAGTTACCCACTGCCTGGGGGACAGAACTGTACTAGCACCAGTTACCGCCTGCAACTGGGGGGACAGACACTTACTAGGCACCAAGTTACCGCTGCACTGGGTGGCCAGAACTGTACTGGCACCATTACCCTGCACTGGGGGGACAGAACTGTACTAGGCACCAGTTAAACCCGGGCACTGGGGGGACAGAACTGTACTGGGCCACCACGTTACCCTGCACTGGGGGGACAGAACTGTACTATGGGGCGCACCACGTTACCCTGCACTGGGGGGGACAGAACTGTACTGGGCACCAGTTACCACCCCTGCCACTGGGGGGACAGAACTGTCTAGCACGCAGTTACCCCTGCACTGGGGGGGGACAGAACTGTTTACTGGGCACCGTTACCCTGCACTGGGGGACAGAAACTGTACTAGGCACCAGTACCAGCACTGGGGGGGACAGAACTGTACTGGGCACCATTTACCCTGCACTGGGGGGGGACAAGACTGTACCTGGCACCAGTTACCACTGACTGGGGGGGACAGAACTGTACTAGGCACAGTTACCTGCACTGGGGGGGAACAGAGACTGTACTAGGCAGCCAGTTACCCTGGCACTGGGGGGGACGAACTGTACTAGGCACGCAGTTTACCCTTGCACTGGGGGGGCACGAACTGTAACTGGGCACCAGTTACCCCACTGCACTGGGGGGACAAGAACTGTACTGGGCAGCCAGTTTCCCTGCACTGGGGGACAGAAACTGTACTGGGCACCAAAGTTTCCCTGCACTGGGGGGGACAGAAACTGTACTGGGCAACAGTTACCTGCACTGGGGGGGACAGAACTGTACTGGGCACCAGTTACCCTGCACTGGGGGGACAGAACTGTACTGGGCACCAAGTTACCTGCAACTGGGGGGGACAGAACTGTAGCTGGGCACCAGTAACCTTGCACTGGGGGGGACAGAAACTGTAACTGGGACCAGTTACCTGCACTGGGGGGGACAGAACTGTACTGGGCACCAGTTACCCGCACTGGGGGGGCAGAAACGTACTAGGGGCACCATTACCAAGCACTGGGGGGAACAGAACTGTTAACTGGCACCAGTACATGCACTGGGGAGGACAGAACTGTACTGGGCACCAGTTACCAAGCACTGGGGGGACAGAACTGTACTGGGCACCAGTTTCATGCACTGGGGTGACAGAACTGTACTGGGGCCACCAGTTACCGAATGCACTGGGGGAACAGAACTGTACTGGCACCGTTTTACACAATGCACTGGGGGACAGAACTGGTACTGGGCACCAGTTAACCTCTGCACTGGGGGGGACAGACTGTACTGGGCCCAAGTTCCCTGCACTGGGGGGGAAACAAAAGAAAAAAAAACTGGTACTGGGCACCAAGTTACCTTGCACTGGGGGGGGACAGAACTGTTACTGGGCACCAGTTACCCTGCACTGGGGGGGACAGAACTGTACTGGGCACCAGTTACCCTGCACTGGGGGGGACAGAACTGTACTAGGCACCAGTTACAAAGCACTGGGGGGACAGAACTGTACTGGGCACCAGTTACCATGCACTGGGGAGGACAGAACTGTACTGGGCACCAGTTACCAAGCACTGGGGGGACAGAACTGTACTGGGCACCAGTTACCATGCACTGGGGGGACAGAACTGTACTGGGCACCAGTTACCATGCACTGGGGAGGGGGGGCAATTAAACTAAATATCTTGGCCACTCACCTCTTCTTCTGGGTAATGAGCAGGAAGTCGTTGAACAGGAAGAAGTAGACGGGGCTGAATTTGGTGGGTTTGATGCCAAAGAGACTGCCTTTCTGTAGCACCTCGCTCAGCTCTCCCTGCTTCTCCAGGAACCTGTTCTGGGAAACTATCGGAACTGCCTGCCAAAAAACCCACCAATCAGAACTCTGCTTTCTAGCGCTATCCAGTCTGCATTCTCCCATTAAAGCCTCCTACCTTTATCTTGTCAAACACAATCTTCTGGGCAATGTGGATCAGTTCCTCCGTCTGCTTCATGCGGCCCACCTCCCGGTTACACTCCTGGATAATCTGTAACGGGGGCAGGATGGTCAGGGTGGGGGGCAGGATGGTCAGGGTGGGGCAGATATGCACAGAGATCTATGGGAGCCCCAGGGTGGGACCATATTTCCCTCCTCACACAGGGGCTTGTGGCACCTGTGCCGTGGGTGTCTCTATAGCAACAGAACCCACATAAAGCAGCACAGATCCACCCCGCAAGTGTGTGAGTTGGGCCGTACCATCCCAGCAGGTAAGTGTGTGAGTTGGGCCGTACCACCCCGCAAGTGTGTGAGTTGGGCCGTACCATCCCAGCAGGTAAGTGTGTGAGTTGGGCCGTACCACCCCAGCAGGTAAGTGTGTGAGTTGGGCCGTACCACCCCAGCAGGTAGTTGTGTGAGTTGGGCCGTACCACCCCAGCAGGTAAGTGTGTGAGTTGGGCCGTACCACCCCAGCAGGTAAGTGTGTGAGTTGGGCCGTACCACCCCAGCAGGTAAGTGTGTGAGTTGGGCCGTACCACCCCAGCAGGTAAGCAGTTCCATGTATCAGTCCCCCCTATACTCTGCTCACTTCCATTATTTATTGTCAGGGGAGGAGCCTTTACATCTAAGGAGATCACTGAACAGAACCTCTGGGGCCAATCAAAGCACAACTCCCTGCAGCACACACACGGCTACTCCCTGCAGGGGATTGTGCCCCCCAGCCGCCATGTTACTTATTCCATACCTTGGACACAGAATCCAGGGCATTGGTCGCATTCTGTTCCATTTCGGAGCCCTCCTCTGTTCTCTTCAGTATATTCTGTGGGAGAGGAGAGAGCACATTCACTGACCATCCTGATATGTAGAGGAGAAAGGGAAGGGGTAAATAGGAAGAGATGGGGGGGGCAGGCGAGTGAAGAAGTGTATAGAGGGAGGAGGCAGGGAGGGTAGGGGTGTGTGAGGCAGGGAGGGTAGGGGTTAATAGAGGGAGACTAGGAGGGTAGGGGTGTGTGAGGCAGGGAGGGTAGGGGTTAATAGAGGGAGACCAGGAGGGTAGGGGTGTGTGAGGCAGGGAGGGTAGGGGTTAATAGAGGGAGACCAGGAGGGTAGGGGTGTGTGAGGCAGGGAGGGTAGGGGTTAATAGAGGGAGACCAGGAGGGTAAGGGGTGTGGTGAGGCAAGGAGGGTAGGGGTTAATAGAGGGAGACCAGGAGGTAGGGGTGTGTGAGGCAGGGACGGGTAGGGGTTAAATAGCAGGAGACCAGAAGGGTAGGGGTGGTGTGAGGCCAGGGAGGGTAGGGGTTTAATAGAGGGAGACCCAGGAAGGGTAAGGGGTGTGTGAGGCAGGGAGGGTAGGGGTTTATAAGAGGGGAACCAGGGGGGTAGGGGTGGTGGTGAGGCAGGGAGGGTAGGGGTCTTTAATAGAGGGGAAGACCAGGAGGGTAGGGGTAATAGAGGGGACCAGGAGGGTAGGGGTTGGTGAGCAGGGAAGGGTAGGGGTTAATAGAGGGAGACCAGGAGGGTAGGGGTGTGTGAGGCAGGGAGGGTAGGGGTTAATAGAGGGAGACCAGGAGGGTAGGGGTGTGTGAGGCAGGGAGGGTAGGGGTTAATAGAGGGAGACCAGGAGGGTAGGGGTGTGTATGGGAGGTTGTTATGGACAAGGCAGTAAGTGGATGGAGTGCTAGTAAGGGGGTGCAGAGTAATAATGGAGCAGGGGGAGAAGATGTTACGGATGGGAGTTACTGGGGTACAGGGCTGGGGTACAGGGCTAGGGTACAGGGCTAGGGTACAGGGCTGGGGTACAGGGCTGGGGTACAGGGCTGGGGTACAGGGCTGGGGTACAGGGCTAGGGCACAGGGCTAGGGTACAGGGCTGGGGCACAGGGCTGGGGTACAGGGCTGGGGTACAGGGCTGGGGTACAGGGCTATCCCCAATCCCCTCAGTAAGCGTTTAGTTACCCTGCCTGCCATAGCCACTGTGACTCAGTGAGCGTTTAGTTACCCTGCCTGACTCAGTGAGCGTTTAGTTACCCTGCCTGACTCAATGAGCGTTTAGTTACCCTGCCTGACTCAATTGAGCGTTTAGTTACCCTGCCTGACTCAGTGAGCGTTTAGTTACCCTGCCTGACTCACTGAGCGTTTAGTTACCCTGCCTGACTCAGTGAGCGTTTAGTTACCCTGCCTGACTCAATGAGCGTTTAGTTACCCTGCCTGACTCAGTGAGCGTTTAGTTACCCTGCCTGACTCAATGAGCGTTTTAGGTTACCCTGCCCCTGCTCAAATGAGCGTTTAGTTACCCTGCCTGACGTCAATGAGCGTTTAGTTTACGCCCGCCGACTCAATGAGCGTTTAGTTACCCTGCCTGACTCAGTGAGCGTTTAGTTACCCTGCCTGACTCAGTGAGCGTTTAGTTACCCTGCCTGACTCAGTGAGCGTTTAGTTACCCTGCCTGACTCAATGAGTGTTTAGTTACCCTGCCTGACTCAGTGAGCGTTTAGTTACCCTGCCTGCCATAGCGAGGAGGTGAATGAGAGGAGCAGTAGGGGAGTAAGGGGACAGGGTCTCACCTCAATGAGCATCTTGATCCTTGTGATTCTCTGGAAGGGCAGGAGCAGGAAGGACATGAAAGGGAGGCGGTGGCACTGGGGCAGATCCTGTAACCTGCACAGAGCCGCATGGAACTGGGGGTTCTTCTCCCTATGAGAGAAGGGAAAGGTGAGTGAGCGAGAGGCACAAGGAGTTGGCAGTTAGGCGGGTGAGGAATACAATTATAACTGTGAGTACAGAAACAGGCAGTATGGGCACAGAACATACTTGTGTACAGCCATAAAGCAAAGCCACACAGCTCGGCCATAAAGCACAGCAACACAGCTCGGCCACAAAGCACAGCCATAAAAGCGCAGCCACACAGCCTTGCCATAAAGCGCAGCCACACAGTGCGGCCACACAGCTCGGCCACACAGTCTTGCCATAAAGCGCAGCCACACAGCCTTGCCATAAAGCGCAGCCACACAGCCTTGCCATAAAGCACAGCCACACAGCGCAGCCATACAGTGCAGCAACACAGCACAGCCACACAGCTCGGCCACACAGTTTGGCCATAAAGCACAGCAACACAGCGCGGCCACACAGTTTGGCCATAAAGCGCGGCCACACAGTTTGGCCATAAAGCGGCGGCCAACCGACAGTTTGGCCCCTACGCGCAGCACACCAGCTCGCCATAAAAGCACAGCAAACACAGCGCGGCCACAAGTTTGGCATAAAAGCACAGCCCACACAGCGCGGTCCAATAAAGCACAGCAACACAGGCGGCGGCACACAGTTTGGCCATAAAGCACAGCCACACAGTTTGGCCATAAAGCACAGCCACACAGCGCGGCCATAAAGCACAGCAACACAGCGCGGCCACACAGTTTGGCCATAAAGCACAGCCACACAGCGCGGCCATAAAGCACAGCAACACAGCACAGCCACACATCGCGGCCATAAAGCGCAGCCACACAGCTCGGCCAATAAAGCAGCGCCCAACAAAGTTTGGCCATAAAGCCGCATCACAAGCTCGGCCATAAAGCGCAGCCCACAGCGCAGCCATCATGAAGCACAGCCACACAGCGCGGCCACACAGTTTGGCATTAAAGCACAGCCACATGCAGCGCAGGCATAAAGCACAGCCACAACAGCGGGCGGCCACACGTTTGGCCATAAAGCACAGCAACACGCGCAGCCATAAAGCACAGCCATAAAGCACCAGTCCACACAGCGCGGCCACACAGTTTGGCCATAAAGCACAGCCACACAGCGCGGCCATAAAGCACAGCCACACAGCCATAAAGCACAGCCACACAGCGCGGCCATAAAGCACAGCCACACAGCCATAAAGCACAGCCACCAACAGCGCGGCCACACAGCCATAAAGCAATCAAGCCCACAGCGCAGCATAAAGCGCAGCCACACACGCGCAGCCATAAAGCACAGGCCATACCACAGCGGCAGCCATAAAAGCACAGCCACACAGCGCGGCCACACAGTTTGGCCCATAAAGCACAGCCACACAGCGCAGCCATAAAGCACATGCCAACACAGCGGCGGCCACACAAGTTTTGGCTCAATAAAGCACAGCCACACAGCGCGCCCATAAAGCACAGAACCACAGGCCATAAAGCACAGCCACACAGCGCGCCATAAAGCACAGGCCACAACAGCCAATAAGAGCACAGCCACACAGCGCGGGCCACCAGTTTGGCCCATAAAAAGCACAGCCACACAGCGCGTCCATAAAGCCACAGCCACACCATGCCATAAAGCACAGCCCACACAAGCGTGGCCACACAGCCAATAAAGCACAGCCACACAGCGCAGCCATAAAGCACAGCCACACAGCGCGGCCACACAGCGCAGCCATAAAGCACAGCCACACAGCGCGGCCACACAGCGCAGCCATAAAGCGCAGCCATAGTGCCCCAGAGCGCCAGCAAGTGGCGGGCAGTGCCTGTAGCAGAGCGTTACCCACAAGAGCTCGCTGTACGTCTTCTCCTGGAACACCTGGTTGCGCACGTAGTCGATGTACACGGGGAAGTGATGGCGCGAGTGCGCGTAGATGATGTCACACACGTCGGTGATGATGATATTTTCCTCTACTCGATCCTCCAAATCCATGAGGAACCTGCCGGCACTCAGCGTTATTATTGGTGCAGATACTCACTACCCCCCTGGGGCGCGGCGTGTGTGGAATGGCCCCTACTCACCTCTCACTCACCCCTACTCACCTCTCACTCACCCCCTACTCACCTCTCACCCCTACTCACCTCTCAGCTCACCCCCTACTCTACCATCTTCACTCACGCCCCTACTCACGCTTCGTCACTCACAGCCCCTACTTCACCTCTCACTCCGCTCTCACTCACTCCCCTACTCACCTCTCACTCCCCCTACTCACCTCTCACTCACCCCATACTCACCTCTCTCACATCACCTCTCACTCACACCCCTACTTCACCTCTACTCACCCCTACTCACCTCTCACTACCCCCTACTCCACCTCTCACTCACCCCTACTCACCTCTCACTCACCCCCGCCTACTCACCTCTCACTCACCCCCTACTCACCTCTCACTCACCTCTCACTCACCCCCTACTCACCTCTCACTCACCCCCTACTCACCTCTCACTCACCCCCTACTCACCTCTCACTCACCCCTACTCACCTCCTCAACTCACCTCTCACTCACCCCCTACACACCTCTCACTCACACCCCTACTCACCTCTCACCGCCCTACTCACCTCTCAACCCCCCTACTCAACCCTCTCACCCCCTCTCACCTCTCAACTCACCCCCTACTCAACCTCTCCAAACCCGCCTGAACTTTCCCTCTCACCCCCTACTCACCTCTCCTCACCCCCTACTCACCTCCTCTACCCCATACTCACACTCTCACCCCCTATCACCTCTCACCCCCTACTCACCCTCTTCACCCCTACTCCCTCTCACCCCCTACTCACCTCTCACTCACCCCCTACTCACTCTCACCCCCCTACTACCTCTCACCCCCTAACTCAACCTCTCACTCAACGCCCCGTCTCACTCTCACTCCCCTACTCACCTCTCACTCACCCCCTACTCACCTCTTCACTCAGCCCCTACTCATCTCACCCCCTACTCACCTCTCCACTCACCCTACTCACCTCTCACTCAACCCCTACTCACCTCTCAACTCACCCCCTACTCAACCTCTCACTCAACCCTACTCACCTCTCACTCACCCCCTACTCACCTCTCAACTCACCCCCTACTCACCTCTCACTCACCCTACTCACCTCTCACTCACCCCCTTAAAAAAACTCACCTCTCACTCACCCCTACTCACCTCTCACTCACACCCCGTACTCACCTTCACTCACCCTACTCACCTCTCCCCCTACTCGCCTCTCACGTCACCCCCTACTCACCTCTCAGCCCCTACTCAGCTCTCACTCACACCCCTACTCAACCTCTCACCCCCTGACTTCACCTCTCACTCACACCCCTACTCACCCTCACCCCCATACTCACATCTCACCCCCTACTCACCCTCACCTCACCCCCTACTCACCTCTCAACCCCCTAACTCCAGAACCTCTCCACTCACCCCCTACTCACCTCTCACTCACCCCCTACTCACCTCTCACCCCTATATCACCTCTCACATCACCACTATCACCTCTCACCCCTAACTCACCTCTCACAACCCCTACTCACTCTCACTCACCCTACTCACCTCTCTCTCAACCCCCTCACCTCTCACTCCCCTACTCAACTTCCTCACGCCCCTAACTCACCTCTCACCCCCTACTTCACCTCTCACCTCCCGCTCTCACTCTCACCCCCTCTCACCTTCTCACTTCAGCCCCCTACTAACCTCTCAACCCCCTACTCAAAACGCTCTCCATCACCCCCTACTACCTCTCACTCGACCCCTACTCACGCTCTGCACCCCCTACTCACCTCTCACTCACCCCCTACTCCCCTCTCACCCCCCTACTCACCTCTCACTCAACCCCCTAACTACTCTCACTCAACCCCCTACTCACCTCTCAACCCCTACTCACACTCTCACCCCCTATCCACCTCTCACCCCTACTCATCTCTCCACCCCTACTCACCTCTCACCCCCCTACTCACCTCTCACCCTACTCACCTCTCACCACCTACTCACCTCTCCCCTACTCACCCTCTCACCCCCTACTCACACGCTCACTCCCCTATTCACCTCTCAGCCCCTACTCACCTCTCACCCCCTACTCACCTCTCACCCCCTACTCACCTCTCGCTCACCTCCTTGACCTTAAGGACATTGGAGAAAAGGATTTTCTTCTCGCGCACAATGAGCGTTTCGTCCAACTCGCGGGACTCCATGAAGTGTTCGATGAGGACATTGAGGGAGCGCAGGTAGGAGGCCTCCGACGTCAGCACCTCGAACATACTCTGTAGGGGGCACAAACGGGCACTGTATGAGCTGGGGGGCACACTAGCACCCCTTATTCCACTAACCCCCCCCTTACCCCCTGTACTTCTCCTCCTCCTCATTGCCTCATACCCCTCAGCCCCCCCGTTACCCCTGTATCTCCTCCTCCCTTGCTCATCCCCCCAGCCCCCTACCCCTGTATCTCCTCCTCCTCATTGCTCATACCCCCAGCCCCCCCTTACCCCCTGTATCTCCTCCTCCCCATTGCTCATACCCCCCAGCCCCCCCTTACCCCCTGTATCTCCTCCTCCCCATTGCTCATGACCCCCAGCCCCCCCTTACCCCCTGTACTCCTCCTCCTCATTGCTCATTACCCCCAGCCCCCCCTTACCCCCTGTATCTCCTCCTCCCCATTGCTCATACCCCCAGCCCCCCTTACCCCCTGTATCTTCCTCCTCCTCATTGCTCATACCCACCCCCCCTTACCCCCTGTATCTCCTCCTCCTCATTGCTCATTACCCCCCAGCCCCCCCTTACCCCCTGTATCTCCTCCCCTCCCCATTGCTCATACCCCCCAGCCCCCCCTTACCCCCTGTATCTCCTCCTCCTCATTGCTCATACCCCCCAGCCCCCCCCTTACCCCCTGTATCTCCTCCTCCTCATTGCCCATAACCCCCCAGCCCCCCCTTACCCCTGTATCTATCCTCCTCATTGCTCTTGCCCCCCACCCCCCCTTACCCCTGTATCTTTTTCTCCTCATTGCTCTTGCCCCCCGCCCCCCCTTACCACCCTGTTCTTTTTCTCCTCATTGCTCTTGCCCCCCAGCCCCCCCTTACCCCCTGCATCTCCTCCTCCTCATGCTCTTGCCCCCCAGCCCCCCCTTACCCCTGTATCTCCTCCTCCTCATTGCTCTTGCCCCCCAGCCCCCCTTACCCCCTGCGCATCTCTCCTCCTTCATTGCTCTTCGCCCCCCAGCCCCCTTACCCCCTGTATCTCCTCCTCCTCATTGCTCTTGCCCCCCAGCCCCCCCTTACCTCCCTGTATCTCCTCCTCCCATTGCTCATACCCCCAGCCCCCCCCTTTACCCCTGCATCTTTTTCTCCTCTTGCTCTTGCCCCCAGCCCCCTTTACCTCCTGATCTTTTTCTCCTCATTGCTCTTGCCCCCAGCCCCCCTTTACCCCTGCATCTTTTTCTCCTCATTGCTCATGCCCCCAGCCCCCCTTACCCCCCTGCATCTTTTTCTCCTCATTGCTCTTGCCCCCCAGCCCCCCCTTACCCCCTGTATCTTTTTCTCCTCATTGCTCTTGCCCCCAGGGCCCCCCCCCCTTACCCCCTGTATCTCCTTCTCCCTCCTCATTGCTCTTGCCCCCCAGCCCCCCCCTTACCCCCTGTATCTCCTCCTCCTCATTGCTCTTGCCCCCAGCCCCCCCCTTACCCCCTGTATCTCCTCCTCCTCATTGCTCATACCCCCCCAGCCCCCCCTTACCCCCTGTATCTCCTCCTCCCCATTGCTCATTACCCCCAGCCCCCCCTTACCCCCTGTATCTCCTCCTCCTCATTGCTCATGCCCCCCCAGCCCCCCCTTACCCCCTGTATCTTTTTCTCCTCATTGCTCTGCCCCCCAGCCCCCCCCTTACCCCCTGCATCTTTTTCTCCTCATTGCTCTTGCCCCCCCAGCCCCCCCTTACCCCCTGCATCTTTTTCTCCTCATTGCTCTTGCCCCCAGCCCCCCTTACCCCCTGCATCTTTTTCTCCTCATTGCTCTTGCCCCCAGCCCCCCCCTTACCCCCTGTATCTTTTTCTCCTCATTGCTCATGCCCCCCAGCCCCCCCCTTACCCCCTGTATCTCCTCCTCCTCATTGCTCTTGCCCCCCAGCCCCCCCCTTACCCCCTGTATCTCCTCCTCCTCATTGCTCTTGCCCCCCAGCCCCCCCTTACCCCCTGTATCTTTTTCTCCTCATTGCTCATGCCCCCCAGCCCCCCCTTACCTCCTGTATCTTTTTCTCCTCATTGCTCATGCCCCCCAGCCCCCCCTTACCCCCTGTATCTTTTTCTCCTCATTGCTCATGCCCCCCAGCCCCCCCTGCATCTTTTTCTCCTCATTGCTCATGCCCCCAGCCCCCCTTTACCACCTGTATCTTTTTCTCCTCATTGCTCATGCCCCCCAGCCCCCCCTGCATCTTTTTCTCCTCATTGCTCTTGCCCCCCAGCCCCCCCTTACCCCCTGCATCTTTTTCTCCTCATTGCTCTTGCCCCCAGCCCCCCCTTTACCTCCTGCATCTTTTTCTCCTCATTGCTCTTGCCCCCCAGCCCCCCCCCTTTACCTCCTGCATCTTTTTCTCCTCATTGCTCTTGCCCCCCAGCCCCCCCTTACCCCTGCATCTTTTTCTCCTCATTGCTCATGCCCCCCAGCCCCCCCTTTACCCCCTGTATCTTTTTCTCCTCATTGCTCTTGCCCCCCAGCCCCCCCCCTTTACCTCCTGCATCTTTTTCTCCTCATTGCTCTTGCCCCCCAGCCCCCCCTTACCCCCTGCATCTTTTTCTCCTCATTGCTCATTGCCCCCCAGCCCCCCCTTACCCCCTGTATCTTTTTCTCCTCATTGCTCTTGCCCCCCAGCCCCCCCTTACCCCCTGCATCTTTTTCTCCTCATTGCTCTTGCCCCCCAGCCGCCCCCATTACCCCTGCATCTTTTTCTCCTCATTGCTCTTGCCCCCCAGCCCCCCCTTTACCTCCTGCATCTTTTTCTCCTCATTTGCTCTTGCCCCCCAGCCCCCCCTTACCCCCTGCATCTTTTTCTCCTCATTGCTCTTGCCCCCCAGCCCCCCCCTTTACCTCCTGCATCTTTTTCTCCTCATTGCTCTTGCCCCCCCAGCCCCCCCTTACCCCTGCATCTTTTTCTCCTCATTGCTCTTGCCCCCCAGCCCCCCCATTACCCCTGCATCTTTTTCTCCTCATTGCTCTTGCCCCCCAGCCCCCCCCTTTAGCTCCTGCATCTTTTTCTCCTCATTGCTCTTGCCCCCCAGCCCCCCCTTTACCTCCTGCATCTTTTTCTCCTCATTGCTCTTGCCCCCCAGCCCCCCCTTTACCTCCTGCATCTTTTTCTCCTCATTGCTCTTGCCCCCCAGCCCCCCCCTTTAGCTCCTGCATCTTTTTCTCCTCATTGCTCTTGCCCCCCAGCCCCCCCCTTTACCTCCTGCATCTTTTTCTCCTCATTGCTCATGCCCCCCAGCACCCCGCTCTCCTTCACCGCCGGCAGCTCCTGCCACAGGGAATTGTGGGACGCGGCCGACCTGCGCCCCTGCTTTGGGGAGCCGCCAGATGACTGGGGGCTGTCGTGGGAGGAGTCATAGCTGGTGAAGCTGCTGTTCCGTGGAACCGTCTGTCTCCTGATCTCCTTCTTGATAACGGCCTGTCGGTACGTCTGGTAGAGCGGCTCTGGGGGAAAGCGGCACATCAGGCTGGCACTTCCCATCAGCCCCAGTCAGTGTGGCACCATTCTGGCACTGCCCACTTACCTCCAATCAGCACTCCCACAGGCCAAGTATCATTGGGCAGCAAACCAATCAGCTGAGCAGACACTTGCTGCTGTCACCCTTGGCAACAATCCTGCCCCACTGCCTACCCATCAGCCTGAAAATGCACCCTCCCACAGGGCAATAAGCATTTACCCCCAAACAACCCCCCCAAAATGACAGTGTGGGGCCCCACTTACCATCCCGCAGGTGCGACTCCCAGTCTATGGATTTGGGGCTCCTTACAGGGGGGGACCTAGCAACGAGACACCAATATAAGGGCACGTGAGAGAGGGGCAAGAAGATACAGCGCAGCAAGGCAGTAAAGTACAACTGCATCAGTAAAGGGGGGAAATGACCCAGAGACGGAGGGAACAGTTAGAGGAATAAAGGAAGGGTGAGCGGGAATTGTGGGGCAGCAAAGAGGGAAAGTGGGGGACATGCTGAGTGGGGAAGGGGGGGGAAGAGACCCCCGACTACATGAAGCACAGGGAAATACACAGAATGGGGGGCATTTCCCACATCACCTACATGAAAACAGAGCCACCACGATATATATCATGAGCGCAGTCTGGCGAATCGGCGCCACCTAGGGGAGAGTACATGTATTACTGTACTGCCACTTTAAGGTTACAGGTTGGTTAATGGGACGCGGGGGGGGGGGGGGAATAAACATTCATGCACACATATACCAGCTGCCCCAGTAGGGCATATAACCCCATCCATTCATTCTTGGGTTGGGCCCAATACTCTCCCTGCCCCCCAGGTGTATGAATGTTGAACCCCCAGAAGCAAGGCTTGCTACTCCCCATGCCAGTTCTTATAATTCATCTTCCCCCCCCCACCCCCCCAAACCCTATAAATGTTATATAGAAACTCCCTGAATCAGCAGCCAATGAGAGAGGTTAGGTATTACACATTATATATGAGTGAGTACAATCCCAGCATGCTTTGCAGTATACCCGGGGTACTTACAAGCTCCTTGCTCTGCTGGGGGGCCCTCCTCTCTTACACATTATATATGAGTGAGTACAATCCCAGCATGCTTTGCAGTATACCCGGGGTACTTACAAGCTCCTTGCTCTGCTGGGGGGCCCTCCTCTCTTACACATTATATATGAGTGAGTACAATCCCAGCATGCTTTGCAGTACCCGGGGTACTTACACGCTCCTTGCTCTGCTGGGGGGCCCTCCTCTCTTACACATTATATATGAGTGAGTACAATCCCAGCATGCTTTGCAGTATACCCGGGGTACTTACACGCTCCTTGCTCTGCTGGGGGGCCCTCCTCTCTTACACATTATATATGAGTGAGTACAATCCCAGCATGCTTTGCAGTATACCCGGGGTACTTACACGCTCCTTGCTCTGCTGGGGGGCCCTCCTCTCTTACACATTATATATGAGTGTGTACAATCCCAGCATGCTTTGCAGTATACCCGGGGGTACTTACAAGCTCCTTGCTCTGCTGGGGGGCCCTCCTCTCTTACACATTATATATGAGTACAATCCCAGCATGCTTTGCAGTATACCCGGGGTTACTTACACGCTCCTTGCTCTGCTGGGGGGCCTCCTCTCTTACACATTATATATGAGTACAATCCCAGCATGCTTTGCAGTATACCCGGGGTACTTACAAGCTCCTTGCTCTGCTGGGGGGCCCTCCTCTCTTACACATTATATATGAGTACAATCCCAGCATGCTTTGCAGTATACCCGGGGTACTTACACGCTCCTTGCTCTGCTGGGGGGCCCTCCTCTCTCACACATTATATATGAGTACAATCCCAGCATGCTTTGCAGTATACCCGGGGTAATTACACGCTCCTTGCTCTGCTGGGGGGCCCTCCTCTCTTACACATTATATATGAGTGAGTACAATCCCAGCATGCTTTGCAGTATACCCGGGGGTACTTACACGCTCCTTGCTCTGCTGGGGGGCCCTCCTCTCTTACACATTATATATGAGTGAGTACAATCCCAGCATGCTTGCAGTATACCCGGGGTACTTACACGCTCCTTGCTCTGCTGGGGGGCCCTCCTCTCTTACACATTATATATGAGTGTGTACAATCCCAGCATGCTTTGCAGTATACCCGGGGTACTTACACGCTCCTTGCTCTGCTGGGGGGCCCTCCTCTCTTACACATTATATATGAGTGTGTACCAATCCCAGCATGCTTTTGCAGTATACCCGGGGGTACTTACACACTCCTTGCTCTGCTGGGGGGCCCTCCTCTCTTACACATTATATATGAGTGTGTACAATCCCAGCATGCTTTGCGTATACCCGGGGGTACTTACACGCTCCTTGCTCTGCTGGGGGGCCCTCCTCTCTTACACATTATATATGAGTGTGTACAATCCCAGCATGCTTTGCAGTATACCCGGGGTACTTACACGCTCCTTGCTCTGCTGGGGGGCCCTCCTCTCTTACACATTATATATGAGTACAATCCCAGCATGCTTTGCAGTATACCGGGGGTACTTACAAGCTCCTTGCTCTGCTGGGGGGCCCTCCTCTCTTACACATTATATATGAGTGAGTACAATCCCAGCATGCTTTGCAGTATACCCGGGGGTACTTACACGCTCCTTGCTCTGCTGGGGGGCCCTCCTCTCTTACACATTATATATGAGTGAGTACAATCCCAGCATGCTTTGGCAGTATACCGGGGGTACTTACACGCTCCTTGCTCTGCTGGGGGGCCCTCCTCTCTTACACATTATATATGAGTACAATCCCAGCATGCTTTGCAGTATACCCGGGGTACTTACAAGCTCATTGCTCTGCTGGGGGGCCCTCCTCTCTTACACATTATATATGAGTGAGTACAATCCCAGCATGCTTTGCAGTATACCCGGGGTACTTACAAGCTCCTTGCTATGCTGGGGGGCCCTCCTCTCTTACACATTATATATGAGTACAATCCCAGCATGCTTTGCAGTATACCCGGGGGTACTTACACGCTCCTTGCTCTGCTGGGGGCCCTCCTCTCTTACACATTATATATGAGTACAATCCCAGCATGCTTTGCAGTATACCCGGGGGTACTTACACGCTCCTTGCTCTGCTGGGGGGCCCTCCTCTCTTACACATTATATATGAGTACAATCCCAGCATGCTTTGCAGTATACCCGGGGTACTTACACGCTCCTTGCTCTGCTGGGGGGCCCTCCTCTCTTACACATTATATATGAGTGAGTACAATCCCAGCATGCTTTGCAGTATACCCGGGGGTACTTACACGTTCCTTGCTCTGCTGGGGGGCCCTCCTCTCTTACACATTATACATGAGTACAATCCCAGCATGCTTTGCAGTATACCCGGGGGTACTTACACGTTCCTTGCTCTGCTGGGGGGCCCTCCTCTCTTACACATTATATATGAGTACAATCCCAGCATACTTTGCAGTATACCCGGGGTACTTACACGTTCCTTGCTCTGCTGGGGGGCCCTCCTCTCTTACACATTATATATGAGTACAATCCCAGCATGCTTTGCAGTATACCCGGGGTACTTACACGCTCCTTGCTCTGCTGGGGGGCCCTCCTCTCTAGGCCGGTACATGGTGGGCAAGCTGCTGGACGACTCCTTGTCTCTTTGTTCCACCTCCTCCGCGTTCCCGGCCGAGTACCTCTTTAGGGACCCTTTCCGCACAAATGGAGGAGGTGGCGGTGCTGCCCCACGTGGCGGTTTGCTGGGCACTTTTGGTGGCATTAGTGGTGTTTTTTCTTCAACGCCCATGAGTGGCAGTGGGGGCACCTTGCTCCGGCGAGCCGGCTTACGCACCTTCGCTCTGAATTCTGCACTCACGTCCTCTGTGGAATCTCGTAGGTCCGAGGTGTCGGTATTGGGATCCTCAGGGGCGGGTACTTCGTTGCTCTGGGGCGGCACCTCTGGCTGGGGCGGATCCTCAAGCTTATCATTTAACTCCGCCCTAGTTCTATAGCTCCTCAAGGGAGGTGGTTCAGACTGAGGAAGTGGAGGGGCGGAGTCAATGTGTCTACTAAGGCGCCAGTCATTTGCTGGCATAGCGCTGGGGGTGTGGCCACTGAGTTTGTTCATGGACAGAGTTTCCAGCTGTGGGGCATCAGGCAAAGCTCTGTTCGTGCTTAGGGGTCGCAGTTCTGACTCAGTAGCTTCCCCATTGACCATAGAAGCCGACTCTGGAGGGGAAGAGTCTGAGCCCCCATCAAAACTATTTTCATTTGTAGACTTGAAGGAAGTCAAGACCACCCCAGCCTTGGCCTCTGCCTCCCCAGCCCCGGGGCCCTCCAGGAAATATTCACTGGATCTCAGGGACCGCCGCCTTCTCGGGTGGGTGCCGCCGCTCGCCATCTTGTTTTTCAAGCACCAGGGACCCCACTTTCCTCTGTCATCCCCCCCCTCACTGGGGGGCAACCTGGGGTGGAACACACTGCCGTCGTCTGAAGAGTCCGACGCCTCGCTGAGATTGCGGCTGCGCTGAATGAAGGATTCTGGGAGCCAAACCAACACCAAGCCGGGTCTCTGCACGTGGCAGGCACAGCGGCACCTCGATGGGCAAGATGGACGCAGGGGGGCGGAGCCCATCTTCATGGCCCGAATGTCAGGGTCTTGGAAGTTCTTTGGGGGAAGAGCTGAGAAAGAGAAAACCACATGACTAGGATGGGCCAATCATTATCCAGAGACACAAATGCCCCTGCGCACACAGGAACCCAATCGCTACACAGACAGACAGACAGGCACAGACAGACAGACAGACAGGCACAGACAGACAGGCACAGACAAACAGACAGGCACAGACAGACAGGCACAGACAGACAGACACAGACAGGCACAGACAGACACAGACAGGCACAGACAGACAGACACAGACAGGCACAGACAGACAGACAGACAGGCACAGACAGACACAGACAGGCACAGACAGACAGACAGACAGGCACAGACAGACACAGACAGGCACAGACAGACAGACACAGACAGGCACAGACAGACAGACAGGCACAGACAAACAGACAGGCACAGACAGACAGACAGACAGGCACAGACAGACACAGACAGGCACAGACAGACAGACAGGCACAGACAAACAGACAGGCACAGACAGACACAGACAGACAGACAGACAGACAGACAGACAGGCACAGACAGGACAGACAGACAGGCACAGACAGACAGACAGACAGCACAACAGACAGCACAGACAGACAGACAGACAGGCACAGACAGAGCAGGCACAGACAGACAGGACAGACAGACAGGCACAGACAGACAGACAGGCACAGACAGACACAGACAGACAGACAGGCACAAACAGACAGACAGGCACAGACAGACAGACAGGCAGACAGACAGACAGATACAGACAGACAGCTGGACAGATCCAAACAGACAGATAGATCCAAACAGACAGATAGATACAAACAGACAGACACAAACAGACAGACAGACAGATACAGACAGACAGACAGATACAGACAGACAGACAGATACAGACAGACAGACAGATACAGACAGACAGACACAAACAGACAGACAGACACAAACAGACAGACAGACACAAACAGACAGACAGACAGACACAAACAGACAGACAGACAGACACAAACAGACAGACAGACAGACACAAACAGACAGACAGACAGACACAAACAGACAGACAGACAGACACAAACAGACAGACAGACAACAGACAGACAGACAGACACAAACAGACAGACAGACAGACACAACAGACAGACAGACAGACACAAACAGACAGACAGACAGACACAAACAGACAGACAGACAGACACAAACAGACAGACAGACAGACACAAACAGACAGACAGACACAAACAGACAGACAGACACAAACAGACAGACAGACACAAACAGACAGACAGACACAAACAGACAGACAGACACAAACAGACAGACAGACACAAACAGACAGACAGACACAAACAGACAGACAGACACAAACAGACAGACAGACACAACAGACAGACAGACACAAACAGACAGACAGACACAAACAGACAGACAGACACAAACAGACAGACAGACACAAACAGACAGACAGACACAAACAGACAGACAGACACAAACAGACAGACAGACACAAACAGACAGACAGACACAAACAGACAGACACAAACAGACAGACAGACAGATACAGACAGACAGATACAGACACAAACAGACAGACACAAACAGACAGACACAAACAGACAGACAGATACAGACAGACAGGCAAAGACAGACACAAACAGACAGACAGATACAAACAGACAGCTGGACAGATACACGGACACAGAAGGACAGACCAACCCCACTAATAAGTCTATAAACAAGATTTATGTCTCCCAATCAGAACTCCAGCCTTCCCCATGGGTATCCAATGGGGCCACAGTCCTGGCGCCATGCATTGGCCAATAAGCTGCCAGCATTGCCAGGAGTGGTCCAATCAGCAGCCACCGTTTCCGTTAATCACAGAAGTGAGGGACTCCTTAATAAACTGCCCCCCCCCGGGCAATAAACTAACCTGCACCCCCTGGGTCACTTAGTGGGATCCTACTGAGCCTTTGGCCATGGTCCTGACCCGCTCCCAGATATACGGGCATGTCCGGCGGGTAACGGGGTAACAGCAGGTAATAGCTGGGTGGGCTCGGGGTATATATCACTCACACATCTCTCTCTATACGTCTGTCTCATTCTCTTGGCCGTCTCACTGCCTCCCTCTCTCTCTATACACAGCCGGCGGCATATCCGCAGGGGGAGGGACAGACATGCCGGGGGCACGTGGGCTTATATATAGCCTCCTCTACCCAAGAATAACTGCCCCACCCATGTGTCTGCCCACTTACTGGCACAGATACACCCACACACACTGGCACAGATACACCCACACACACTGGCACAGATATACCCACACACACTGGCACAGATACACCCACACACACTGGCACAGATATACCCACACACACTGGCACAGATACACCCACACACACTGGCACAGATACACCCACACACACTGGCACAGATACACCCACACACACTGGCACAGATATACCCACACACACTGGCACGGCCGCACAGATATAGCCACACACACTGGCACAACCACACAGATATACCCACACACACTGGCACAGCCACACAGATATACCCACACACACTGGCATGGATATACCCACACACACTGGCACAGATATACCCACACACACTGGCACAGATACACCCACACACACTGGCACAGATACACCCACACACACTGGCACAGATACACCCACACACACTGGCACAGATATACCCACACACACTGGCACAGATACACCCACACACACTGGCACAGATATACCCACACACACTGGAACAGATATACCCACACACACTGGCACGGCCGCACAGATATAGCCACACACACTGGCACAACCACACAGATATACCCACACACACTGGCACAGCCACACAGATATACCCACACATACTGGCACAGATATACCCACACACACTGGCACGGCCGCACAGATATAGCCACACACACTGGCACGGCCGCACAGATATAGCCACACACACTGGCACAACCACACAGATATACCCACACACACTGGCACGGCCGCACAGATATACCCACACACACTGGCACAGATACACCCACACACACTGGCACAGATACACCCACACACACTGGCACAGATACACCCACACACACTGGCACAGATATACCCACACACACTGGCACAGATACACCCACACACACTGGCACAGATATACCCACACACACTGGCACGGCCGCACAGATATAGCCACACACACTGGCACAACCACACAGATATACCCACACACACTGGCACAGCCACACAGATATACCCACACACACTGGCACAGATATACCCACACACACTGGCACGGCCGCACAGATATAGCCACACACACTGGCACGGCCGCACAGATATAGCCACACACACTGGCACAACCACACAGATATACCCACACACACTGGCACGGCCGCACAGATATACCCACACACACTGGCACAGCCACACAGATATACCCACACACACTGGCACAGATATACCCACACACACTGGCACGGCCGCACAGATATACCCACACACACTGGCACGGCCGCACAGATATAGCCACACACACTGGCACAACCACACAGATATACCCACACACACTGGCACGGCCGCACAGATATACCCACACACACTGGCACGGCCGCACAGATATACCCACACACACTGGCACACGTATACCCGCTGCTATATACAGGCACACGTATACCCGCTGCTATATACAGGCACACGTATACCCGCTGTACACCCGCTGCTTTATACAGGCACACGTATACCCACTGTACACCCCCTGCTATATACAGGCACACGTATACCCGCCGCTATATACAGGCACACGTGTACCCACCGCTATATACTGTACACCCGCTGCTTTATACAGGCACACGTATACCCGCTGTATACCCGCCGCTATATACAGGCACACGTATACCCTCTGTATACCCGCTGCTTTATACAGGCACACGTATACCCTCCGTATACCCGCTGCTATATACAGGCACACGTATACCCGCTGCTATATACAGGCACACGTATACCCGCCGTATACCCGCTGCTAGACACACAGAGATGCAGACAAGGGGCTACATTGTGGGGCACGGGCAGCTGTTTAGCAGATTCCCCATTGGAGGCCACAGAGGCTTAATATAAACTGGAATCCAACCCTAAATATAACCCCCCCCCCCCCGGGGGGCGCTGGGAGTCTGCGCAGCTGCTGGGTGTGAATGGACAGACTGAGCCAACAGAACATGATCTCCCGCCAGCCCCAGGGGCACCGCAGCCTTACCCACCCCAACATGGCACGGGGCTGCATTAGGGTGAGGGGCGCTGATTCTCCCCCTGTGGGGAACTGCCCCGGGGGCAGCAGCACGAGGAACTGCCCCCATATTACTACATGGCACGTGGGACCCATTATTGTAGTGCCACCCAGGTACCAGCCAGAGAGATGGTACAGCGCCACCTACTGACAGTGCTGGGCACAGCATGGCCCCCTGGCACCGCACAGTACAACTGACAGGGGGCGCCATTCCTTACAGAAACACAGACACCTTATCTAAAGGCAAAGTAATCCATCATACACACCTTATATTATTATAAATCAACAATAGGCTCCAGGCGGCACAGTAACTTTCCCTTCAGCCAAAATACACTGTCCCCCAAAAGAAATGGGACCCCAAGAATCTATATACAGACCTGTGACCCTGCACTGAACTACTCCCGGCTGGCACAGGATGCTGGGAAATCAGTACTCTGTATAGTAGCTTCCCCCAGTGAATTACACTTGCCTTGCCAAGAGGGGGCAGTATAAGGATAAAATAAGATCTGGTTTTATCTCTGAGAAACAGCAATATGGCAACTCCAGCACCTAATAAATAAATGGATATAAACCCATGTGATTGGCTGAGCCCAGAGCCCCTGTTTATAAACAAGGTATATATATATATACAGAACACTGCACCCATGTGACTCACAGTTATTGTGTGTGTCTCTCGTGACCCCTCTTGTGTCAGACCTGCCCCTCCCTGCCCCACCCGGGGGCAACATCAGATCAACATTCCTTAGCGGCATTGTGCAAATAACCTTCAGCCTAAATCCTTCTGCCACCCGGCTGCCTGGAATGCTGGGAATTGTAGTTTAAACCAACCAGTTCCACATACCCAGAGAGTGAGTAACCGCAGTCCAGCAATGTAGGGCAGTACTGCCAGGGGGGGCAGAAAGCATGTACCCCAGTAGGGCAGTACTGCCAGGGGGGGCAGAAAGCATGTACCCCAGTAGGGCATTACTGCCAGGGGGGGCAGAAAGCATGTACCCCAGTAGGGCATTACTGCCAGGGGGGGCAGAAAGCATGTACCCCAGTAGGGCATTACTGCCAGGGGGGGGCAGAAAGCATGTACCCCAGTAGGGCAGTACTGCCAGGGGGGGCAGAAAGCATGTACCCCAGTAGGGCATTACTGCCAGGGGGGGCAGAAAGCATGTACCCCAGTAGGGCATTACTGCCAGGGGGGGCAGAAAGCATGTTACCCCAGTAGGGCATTACTGCCAGGGGGGGGCAGAAAGCATGTACCCCAGTAGGGCATTACTGCCAGGGTGGGCAGAAAGCAAGTACCCCAGTAGGGCATTACTACCAGGGGGGGCAGAAAGCAAGTACCCCAGTAGGGCATTACTGCCAGGGGGGCAGAAAGCATGTACCCAGTAGGCATTACTGCCAGGGGGGCAGAAAGCATGTACCCCAGTAGGGCATTACTGCCAGGGGGGGCAGAAAGCAAGTACCCCAGTAGGGCATTACTGCCAGGGGGGGCAGAAAGCATGCACCCCAGTAGGGCATTACTGCCAGGGGGGGCAGAAAGCATGCACCCCAGTAGGGCATTACTACCAGGGGGGGCAGAAAGCATGTACCCCAGTAGGGCAATTACTGCCAGGGGGCAGAAAGCATGTACCCCAGTAGGGCATTACTACCAGGGGGCAGAAAGCATGTACCCCAGTAGGGCAAAGGGAATATACTACCGGGGGGGCAGAAAGCATGTACCCCAGTAGGGCATTACTACCGGGGGGGCAGAAAACCTGTACCCCAGTAGGGCATTACTACCAGGGGCAGAAAGCATGTACCCCAGTAGGGCATTACTACCGGGGGGCAGAAAGCATGTACCCCAGTAGGGCAAAGGGAATATACTACCGGGGGGGCAGAAAGCATGTACCCCAGTAAGGCACAGGGAATATACTACCGGGGGGGGCAGAAAACATGTACCCCAGTAGGGCATTACTGCCAGGGGGGGCAGAAAGCAAGTACCCCAGTAGGGCATACTGCCAGGGGGGGCAGAAAGCAAGTACCCCAGTATGGCATTACTGCCAGGGGGGGCAGAAAGCATGTACCCCAGTAGGGCATTACTGCCAGGGGGGCAGAAGCAAGTACCCCAGTAGGGCATTACTGCCAGGGGGGGCAGAAAGCAAGTACCCAGTAGGGCATTACTGCCAGGGGGGGCAGAAAGCATGCACCCCAGTAGGGCATTACTGCCAGGGGGGGCAGAAAGCATGTACCCCAGTAGGGCATACTACCAGGGGGGGGCAGAAAGCATGTACCCCAGTAAGGCATTACTGCCAGGGGGCAGAAAGCATGTACCCCAGTAGGGCATTACTACCAGGGGGCAGAAAGCATGTACCCCAGTAGGGCATTACTACCAGGGGGCAGAAAGCATGTACCCCAGTAGGGCATTACTACCGGGGGGCAGAAAGCATGTACCCCAGTAGGGCAAAGGGAATATACTGCCGGGGGGGGCAGAAAGCATGTACCCCAGTAGGGCAAAGGGAATATACTGCCGGGGGGGGGCAGAAAGCATGTACCCCAGTAGGCAAAGGGAATATACTGCCGGGGGGGGGCAGAAAGCATGTACCCCAGTAGGGCAAAGGGAATATACTGCCGGGGGGGGCAGAAAGCATGTACCCCAGTAGGGCACAGGGAATATACTACCAGGGGGCAGAAAGCATGTACCCAGTAGGGCACAGGGAATATACTGCCAGGGGGCAGAAAGCATGTACCCCAGTAGGGCACAGGGAATATACGACCAGGGGGGGCAGAAAGCATGTACCCCAGTAGGGCACAGGGAATATACTACCAGGGGGGGCAGAAAGCATGTACCCCAGTAGGGCACAGGGAATATACTACCAGGGGGGGCAGAAAGCATGTACCCCAGTAGGGCACAGAGAATATACTACAAGGGGGGGCAGAAAGCATGTACCCCAGTAAGGCACAGGGAATATACTACCAGGGGGGGCAGAAAGCATGTACCCCAGTAGGGCACAGGGAATATACTACCAGGGGGGCAGAAAGCATGTACCCCAGTAGGGCACAGGGAATATACTGCCAGGGGGGCAGCAGGCACTTCTATAAAAGACAAGAGATGAACTCCTAGGCTGATCCTAGGCCTTGCTATAGGGAGGCCCTTCCAGGTACCCACTACTCTTTCAGCGCTGGAAGTACTGTTCCACAGGGGCATTCAGTATTGCTGGGATAAAGTGCCAGTGGGCGCTGGGGGTTGTACCGGTCACAGGTTTCCCAACGCCCATAGACTGAGATGATCTTGTTGGCCCCTATCTGCCCCATAAATATAATTGCCCTTCAGTCTCAGGCTGGGGTACAGTCAGTGGCTTTTATTGAGAGGTTTGAGTAAATGTTTAGTCATAGACAAAATCATCTACTTCCCGCTGGGCAAGTTCTGAGGAATCTCCGGTTCAATTCCCAGCAGGTACTGCCCCGTCACATTCCGTATGTGGGGCAAGGGGCACTTCTGGGAGAGACAAATACACGCAAAATTGCCCCAAGTACTGGAATGACCTGTTCTTTAGCCTCAGTCTGTATATACAGAGAATTCATTTGTACAAGCCTATCCTCATATCTATTCCTACCAATGGGCTCAGAGCCTATATATATATATATACTGAGGGAATGAGAGAGCTTTCATTGGCTACTGCTCTCAAACTTGTCCCACCCACTGATTAACTAAATACCTCCCTGCCCCGCCCCCTGTTATTTTATTATCTGAGGTTTTCAATAATTCAGCTTTTTGTTCAGCAGGTCTCCAGTCTGGAATTTCAGCAGCTATCTGGTTGCTAGGGTTCCATTTACCCTAGCAACCAGGCAGTGGTTTGAACAACTAACCGCGATATGAATAGAAGAGAGAAGATAACAATAACAGTAAACCTGGAGCCTCACAGAGCAAGGGTTTATGGGATACCAGGGTCGCTGACCCCTGTTAGAAAGCTGGAAAGAATCAGAAGGCGGCAAATCATTTGAAAACTATAAAACAAATTAAAACCAGTTGACGAGTTACTAGGAATTATCTGTTCTATAACACATGTAGCCATACACGGTAAGATCTGCTTGTTTGCTGAGGTTGCCAAATGATCAGACCTTTAGCCAACTTGCCCAGAAACACTCCTGGCTTTCATTGGCCCACGTATGGCCAGTATTATTGCCTTCCTGCCCCTTCAGTGTTCAGATATACAGACTTCCTGTCCCTCCCACTGCAAGCTGCCATTAGTATTCTAGCCCCACCCACTGCTTGAGTCATAGACTCACAGGTCCCCCATGTGATGTGATCATAGGCCTAAGTGTAAAACAATTGGATCAGCCCAATTCAGCCCACTAATGTATAGATCTTCCCATCTAGGGGCAACTTCTATCCATTTCTATAAGGTCAGTGACTCACGCTGTGGGCCGGCCCATAGCATCGACATGGCAGCTTACAGGGAACCCATTAACGAGTGGGAGACAACCCTTGCAACAGTCGCACATGTGCCAATCACAGGTACAAGTCAATGGCCAATGAAATACTCACGTGGGGGACAGGGATCTCCCTCTGCTTCCTTCAGCTCCGCCTCATCCTGCAAACATTCTGTATTCTCCTCCTTCTGGGGCAGCACTTTCTCCTCCCTGCCCAACCCCCCTGTGGGCTTTGGGGGCCCCCGTGGCTGAGATTCCTCACTGGCTCCCCCTACAGGCTCCTTCTGAAAGAGACCAGCGATCTTCTTGACACAGATGCCCGTCAGGGGCTGATTATCCCCAACATTGTCGGGGGGTTCCGCACCAGATCTGGGGGGTGCCATCACAGCATGGTTTTTGGGGCCTGTATGTTCGCTCTTGGGGGGCCCCACAAGGTCACTCCTGGGGCCCGCCAGGTCACTCTTTGCACAAGGAGGATCATTTCTGGGCACTGGAGGGGGGAGCTTCTGCGGGGGCTTGGGAGGAAGATGAGGAGGAGGACGGTTCGGAGGTCTGGCTTTAACAATGCGGGTTGGTTTCTGCGACAAAGGCACCAGGGGCGGGAGGGTATCTGTAGCCGACATGGTGTCACCGAACTGCCATTATCCAGAAACCTGCAGGAGAAACAGGGTATTTCATTATGTGGCACCTACAGCGATTAACTGTCACCCAAAGGGAAGATACTGTGAGTCTGCCCCGCCCCCTGCAGGGTGACAGAGACAGGAGGAGGAGCTGTGAGTCTGCCCCACCCCCTGCAGGGTGACAGAGACAGGAGGAGCTGTGAGTCTGCCCCGCCCCCTGCAGGGTGACAGAGACAGGAGGAGGAGCTGTGAGTCTGCCCCGCCCCCTGCAGGGTGACAGAGACAGGAGGAAGGGCTGTGAGTCTGCCCCGCCCCCTGCAGGGTGACAGAGACAGGAGGAAGAGCTGTGAGTCTGCCCCTCCCCCTTCAGGGTGACAGAGACAGGAGGAAGGGCTGTAAGTCTGCCCCTCCCCCTCCAGGGTGACAGAGACAGGAGGAAGGGCTGTAAGTCTGCCCCTCCCCCTTCAGGGTGACAGAGACAGAGCTGTGAGTCTGCCCCTCCCCCTGCAGGGTGACAGGAGGAGGAGCTGTGAGTCTGCCCCGCCCCCTGCAGGGTGACAGAGACAGGAGGAGGAGCTGTGTGTCTGCCCCTCCCCCTGCAGGGTGACAGAGACAAGAGGAGGAGCTGTGAGTCTGCCCCTCCCCCTGCAGGGTGACAGAGACAGGAGGAGCTGTGAGTCTTCCCCTCCCCCTTCAGGGTGACAGAGACAGGAGGAGGAGCTGTGAGTCTGCCCCGCCGCCTGCAGGGTGACAGAGACAGGAGGAGGAGCTGTGAGTCTGCCCCGCCCCCTGCAAGGTGACAGAGACAGGAGGAGGAGCTGTGAGTCTGCCCCTCCCCCTTCAGGGTGACAGAGACAGGAGGAAGGGCTGTAAGTCTGCCCCTCCCCCTGCTGGGTGACAGGAGGAGGAGCTGTGAGTCTGCCCCGCCCCCTGCAGGGTGACAGAGACAGGAGGAGGAGCTGTGTGTCTGCCCCTCCCCCTGCAGGGTGACAGAGACAAGAGGAGGAGCTGTGAGTCTGCCCCTCCCCCTGCAGGGTGACAGAGACAGGAGGAGGAGCTGTGGGGCTGCCCCTCCAACCGATTACATTTAAAGGGGACCTGTCACCTTAAGAAATAATTCCGAATCCTTTTTTATCACGTTAGTTGAGCAAAACAAACTTTACTTACACTGTATAAATGGTATAAATGGTGTTTCCCTCCCACTGTAAGCTGCCATTAGTATTCTAGCCCCACCCACTGCTTGAGTCACAGACTCACAGGTCCCGCTGTGATCATTGGCCTAAGTGTAAAATAATTGGATCAGCCTGATTTAGCCCATTAATGTACAGATCTTCCCATCTAGGGGCAACTTCTATCCATTTCATCCAGCTGATGCCCAGGTACAGGATACATAAGCGCAGTGACATCTAGGAAGTGCTGAATGGAAAGTGAAGGTCCCCGCTTGCCCCGCCTCTATGCCTGTGTGGGCGTCGGCTCCCCTTTTTATACATACATATACACACACATATACATACACACACATGGTTTATAAATGACTGTGCCCATCCCCTTAACCCAGAGCATGCTGGTTAGAAGGACGCACAGGAAGGGTTAAAGAATACCAAGGGCAAATATACTGCTGAGCCCCAGTAATGCAGTGATTATAGCAGACTGACTGGCAGCGCCATTGGGCACAAGGGACAGGTGTGAGTTATGGGGGTGTAAATGAGCCTTTATCTGTTTGTATAAGGGCTACAGGAGCCAAAAGCCCCACCCAGAACGGCCTTTGCCCTCAGTGGGGCTGTAAATGTGGGGCAGGTCCCGCGCAGTGTAACCTCACTAAGGGCAGGTAGCAACCCTCCTACTGCCCCCCCCCGGGGCAGCTATTCTACATACAGTCTGTATAATTAACCCCCGCTATTCTACATACAGTCTGTATGATTAACCCCCGCTATTCTACACACAGTCTGTATGATTAACCCCCGCTATTCTACATACAGTCTGTATGATTAACCCCCGCTATTCTACACACAGTCTGTATGATTAACCCCCGCAATTCTACATACAGGGAAACACAGTCTGTATGATTAACCCCCGCTATTCTACATACAGTCTGTATGATTAACCCCCGCTATTCTACATACAGTCTGTATGATTAACCCCCGCTATTCTACATACAGGGAAACACAGTCTGTATGATTAACCCCCGCTATTCTACATACAGTCTGTATGATTAACCCCCGCTATTCTACATACAGTCTGTATGATTAACCCCCGCTATTCTACATACAGTCTGTATGATTAACCCCCCGCTATTCTACATACAGTCTGTATGATTAACCCCCGCTATTCTACATACAGTCTGTATGATTAACCCCCGCTATTCTACACACAGTCTGTATGATTAACCCCCGCTATTCTACATACAGTCTGTATGATTAACCCCCGCTATTCTACACACAGTCTGTATGATTAACCCCGCTATTCTACATACAGGGAAACACAGTCTGTATGATTAACCCCCGCTATTCTACATACAGTCTGTATGATTAACCCCCGCTATTCTACATACAGTCTGTATGATTAACCCCCGCTATTCTACATACAGGGAAACACAGTCTGTATGATTAACCCCCGCTATTCTACATACAGTCTGTATGATTAACCCCCGCTATTCTACATACAGTCTGTATGATTAACCCCCGCTATTCTACATACAGTCTGTATGATTAACCCCCGCTATTCTACATACAGTCTGTATGATTAACCCCCGCTATTCTACATACAGTCTGTATGATTAACCCCCGCTATTCTACATACAGGGAAACACAGTCTGTATGATTAACCCCCGCTATTCTACATACAGTCTGTATGATTAACCCCCGCTATTCTACATACAGTCTGTATGATTAACCCCCGCTATTCTACATACAGGGAAACACAGTCTGTATGATTAACCCCTGCTATTCTACATCCCTTTGGCTACAGGGAAACACAGTCTGTATGATTAACCCCCGAATGAACCTGCAGCCCCAGCTCTAATGGTGCAGACAGGAAAGGCTGAATTTCCTACGGACACAGGGCAGGAAAGGCCGGGGCCTCTAATCTCATCCTGTAGCTATAAACAGCCTCACTGTGAGAGCAGCACGGGATGTCTCACTCTCACATCTTATAGGCACTCTCATCCCATACGCGCTCTCTCATCCCATACGCGCTCTCTCAACCCATACGCACTCTCTATGTGACGCTACAATGCAATAACCTACTGCTCCAATGAAAAAAGATACTACAATTCAATATGAAACTGATCATGTGACTTCATGTAGCCTTTAGGTTGGCTCCTCCTCCTGAAAAGCTGATGCTACAATGCATTTTTCTAATAACTGACAGAGCTGACACTTCATAGTTAATACCCTAATACCCCACAGAGTTGACACAACAATGCAATAACCTGTTGGCCCAAGAGCTGATACCCTATCACATGACTTCTCTTCTAATCCCATCCTGTAGCTATAACCCCCAATCTCCCTAGTCTCTGGGCCTTTCTCTCCTACCCGCCCCAACCTCCCTAGTCTCTGGGCCTTTCCCTCCTACCCGCCCCAACCTCCCTAGTCTCTGGGCCTTTCTCTCCTACCCGCCCCAACCTCCCTAGTCTCTTGGCCTCTCTCTCCTACCTGCCCCAACCTCCCTAGTCTCTGGGCCTTTCCCTCCTACCTGCCCCAACCTCCCTAGTCTCTGGGCCTTTCTCTCCTACCCGCCCCAACCTCCCTAGTCTCTGGGCCTTTCCCTCCTACCTGCCCCAACCTCCCTAGTCTCTGGGCCTTTCTCTCCTACCTGCCCCAACCTCCCTAGTCTCTGGGCCTTTCTCTCCTACCCGCCCCAACCTCCCTAGTCTCTGGGCCTTTCTCTCCTACCCGCCCCAACCTCCCTAGTCTCTGGGCCTTTCCCTCCTACCCGCCCCAACCTCCCTAGTCTCTGGGCCTTTCCCTCCTACCCGCCCCAACCTCCCTAGTCTCTGGGCCTTTCCCTCCTACCTGCCCCAACCTCCCTAGTCTCTAGGCCTTTCTCTCCTACCTGCCCCAACCTCCCTAGTCTCTGGGCCTTTCTCTCCTACCTGCCCCAACCTCCCTAGTCTCTGGGCCTTTCTCTCCTACCTGCCCCAACCTCCCTAGTCTCTGGGCCTTTCCCTC